>NC_056748.1:1162952644-1163170144 GCF_019279795.1 Protopterus annectens | reverse complement strand
CAGGAAGATAGATCTGTAGCGTAGCTTTGACAGTTCTAGTAGTTCTTTTAGTAAAACAGAAAAACTGTTCGTTTCCTTCACTCTTGGAAGTGAAGAGCTGACAGTTGCCAGGCAAACCTTAATTGCCAGCTATGTTGTCCATTTTTTCATCAGGTGCAAACTGATGGTTGAAAAATGTTACTGGTAAAAGCTGCTCTATCAACTTATGAATATTAATAACCATAGCATCTGTGTTTTAAAAATTGCAACAGATGGCCCAAAAGAGGAGCATCCTCGTCAACACAAAACTAAGGAAAAAAAATACTTTTCAAAGTGAGGAGCAAAATAAAACACTTCACTATACAAGCTCTTTTCATTTACGCAGTTGCAATATCAGCCACAGCTGCTTAAATGAATCCCAAATAACAAAATGTAAGTGGCAGTGGTTTGTAGTTGCACTGTGCTGTTGGTCCATTTTTCTAGCTGTACTGTGCTGTACCAATGCCAAAATCGGTTTGCTCCACCAAATGTGGAGAGGCTGAATGATATGACTGGAGTGCTCATATGTTAGGCCTGCTCTCAGCTTTGTTGTATAACTGCTGCTGTACAGCAACGAAGGGTAGTCATGCTTCCCTCTTCCTGTGATTGAAACGTCAGACAAAAATATCATATCCAAATTAGCAAAAAAAAAAAAAAAAAAAACTGAAATGGTAAAAATATGTTTCTTAAATAGTGGCTTGCTTGGAAATTTGTAGTAGAACTTGCTGCCTTGTGTGTACTGCAGAGTTGATGCTACCACTAGTTCATGCCGGACATGTATTTGATTTGGAATTTTTACTTTGTTTCCTGTGACTGTGCTAACTGTAGGTCAGCTTTATGTGGATGTTCATGCAAGTTGTTGGAGCTTCTGATGGGACTGAAAGTGTGAATTCAGCAGGCTTTGCTTGCTTTAACCTTGTTGGATGGTAGGTACATTTGACTTGACTGCTTATGTCTGACTTTCTCATGTATTTTTCTGTAGGCCAGTGAAGGTCTGGATTTTGCTGACATGAATGGGCGTGGTGTCATCATTACAGGATTGCCCTTTCCACCTAGAATGGACCCTAAAGTTGTCTTGAAGATGCAGTATCTGGATGAATTGAGAGGCAAAACTTGGGGAGGAATGCAGGTAGGGTGCGTGTGTCTCTTTTCACCTTAAGCGGAAAAGAAAATTGTAGTGAGCAGTTGGTATCACTTCTGTATCTTGATAAAATAATTTCAGTGTGATTACTTTTTTGTTTGTCAGTATTTTCAGGAATTACCTAAAATGTTTTTGGATATGTGAGCATATCATTTACTTTACACAGTCTGTTCCTGCCCAAGGACTAAATGCTTCAAGCCCTGTGCTTGCTTCCTACTTCTACTTTGGTGGCACCTTTTGAAGGTGTGTGTTAACCCATTTTCAGCCCCAGTTTCAGACATATTTTGCACTTTCTTTCCTCTGTTTTTGATTCAAGCTCTAGTTTTTCTATGATTAAGGTCCAGCAGGCTGCTTTTTCTAGCTTCCATATTGTTTTTCAAGAGCATTCATTAACCCCCACAAAGTCTGCAAACCCTTTCTTAAGGGAACCTTTTTACTGACATTACTCCTAAGAGAACTGAACCCCCACCCCCTAATCTGAATTTTATCATGGAGGCTCTCTGTAGACCCCTTTTTGAACCAGCCTGTTCTGCTGAGCTAAAGTATCTATCATGAAAATCTATTTTCCTGGTTGCCATTACCTCAGCCTGAAGAATTTCAGACCTCCATGCACTATCATCATCTCTTTACTTGGTATTCCATAAGGAGAGAGCATCTCTAAGGAGACATTCATCCGTCCTTCTTAAAGTGGCTTCTGAACTCAGCATTTCTCAGTCCACACACTTGCCAGTTTTGTTTTTAAGCTATACTAACAGAGGAGAGTACATACTAAATACAATGGATGTGCGTAGGCAACTGCGCTTCTGTCTTGACAGCACTAAATCACTTAGAAAAGAGGAAAATCTGTTTAACTGCTTTGCCCCTAACAAACTGGCAAGAAGGTTTCAAAAGTATAACTTTCAAGATGGCTGTCAGACTGCATTTTCAGCCAGCTAGAGCTGCTGCAACTTTGACTGCCTACTTCAGGGCCTCTTCTGTGGATGATATTTGTGAGTTTCCTTCATGGTCTTCCATGCATACCTTCATCATGTGTTATAAATTGGAATGCAACTCCAGGCGAAGAGAATCTAGTATCTTCTGTCATGAAGCCACCCATGGTGAATCATACCTTGGGATTCTGATCTGCATGTCAGATTGGATGGACTAAATTAATAGGATATTAAAGTTATGTATTTAAAGTAGTTCCTTTCATTTATTCATGTCTGTTTAGTATGACAGCCATCCCTCTGTTCTTCTTCCATTTTCTGTAACACCTGAAGGATCCTTTGGCTATAGGTCATTAGTTCATATTTAGGTAAGGTCATCTATATCTAGGTCTCTGTTTGCCCAACAAGATCTGAGGTAACTAAGGGAGGTGATGCATTATGGGAGGAAAAAAATTCTTAAAGGGACTTTTAGATGGAGCACTGATACTGCCGAGTCAGATCTGACAAAAGCAGCCTGAGCATCCACATGTCATATTGGATGGATATGAATGAAACGATCTGTCATTACGGTAAGTATCAAACTTTTATTTATCTAACATTCTATACATTCATCTTGCTCACTTATTTAATTTGTATGGTTGCTAAAGATTACTTCTCATAGGGCAACTTGGATCTAAGTGCACTGAGTTGCAGTCTGCTGCTGCTTTTTGTTTTTAGAAAGTCCTTAATACCATTGAGGGGTTAAATATCAAACCAAATACTTTTTTCCCATGGGACTTGAATTACCCAAACATTTATTGGTACACTTGCTTCTCTAAAAGCAGATATGCACAATGTTTTGTAGGCTGCATTAATATTAAGGCACTGAAGCAAATTGTGATACTACCCACTATAAGCTATAATATCCTTGATGTGACCCTTAACCTACACCCTGCCTGTACACCAACCTGCATTTCCTCATTCCTTGTTAAATCTGACCATAGATCTGTCATCGTCTGTCAGGCCTAGTGGTATCACACCACCTCCAAATGACTGTCCTACAGAATTTTTTTTTCCACAATATTTTATTCATTTTATAACGCAACTTAACAGAATAGTAACAAGAAATAAACAAGCTATATGCAATGTCCATAACAACTAAAAAAGCAATATACATAGGAGAACACTTAATATTTCTCTAACAAATTAGGCAATTTTGTCCAAGCAATTAAATGATGAGTTGTATTGTTAGTCCTTGCTTTTATAGTAGCAGTCTCATTCTTGCAAACGTATTTCACAAGATAAATGAACTCAACTTTAAAGACGGGAGTAGATTGGGATTTCCAATTTTTGTAACAATTTTCCTTGCTATAGAGAAGATAGACCATAGTAAAAATGTTTGTTTTTTATGAATGACTTCAGGAACTGAAATATTGAAAAGGATATGGGTGTCAGAAATTATACAGTTTTCATTCCATAGAGTTTTAGAAAGATATTTAAAGTCTAACCAAAATGGTGAAATTATTTTGCAGTTAACCATATGTATCCAGTCAGCATCAGGGTGTCCACATCTCCAGCATTTCATTTCATCTTTCTTGTACATTATTGCTCATCTATGTGGGGTGAAAAAAATCTTTGTAATAATTTCCATGTGCATACATGCCAGAACACGGAAGGTGTTGATTCCTTCACTGACTGTAAACAAAGTTTTTTTTTATCTTTTTCTGTGCATACTTGTCTATTAACTTAGTTTGAATAATTCCAAAGAGAAACATCTATTTTGCTTAAATAATTTCTGAGAATTTTATAAATAACAGATATGTATGGAAGTGTTCCTGGGTGAACTATTAATAATTACTGAGATAAAATCCAAGATTTTTAAGTTGCTCTTATTGTATGCCTCTAATGAGGGTACAAGCTTAGTATGTATAAAATCCTTACAAGTTTGGATGTCCAGCCAATTGCAATTTTACAAACTATATCGGCTGATCAAATAGTCTGCAGAACTTATTTTATTAGCTGAGAGAAATTGATTCCAATATAATAGGTCACCCTTCTTAAATTCTAGCATTTTCTGAGTATCGAAAGATATCAAACATTCATTTGTGTAAGCAATAGGATAGTTAAGTTCTTAATTGATTAGAAAAACATAAGCTTTTTAAATAACAGCAATATTTGGTTTATAAGAGGTGTGAGAACAAGTTTTGAGCTTTCACTTTGAATGTGTATTTTTAAAATCCGTATTAAGATGGTGGTGTGTATTTGAGTATATGGTTTAAGTAATGTCCTATTATTGTTAAGTAAGGTTTCATGTATTGATTTCCAGTGTGATATCTAGGAAGTATTATTCCAAAGCAACACTGTGTTAATAAATGAGGAGTTTAAATAAACATCAATATTTGGAAACTCTATATCTCCTGCATCCCAGCATGTGGTGCGCCAGAGAAGAGAGATTCTTGTTTTTTTGGGGATACCTAAGGAAGTTGAGTAATAAGGTATTCATTTTCTGTTTAATTTTGACAGGTGGGGGAATTATTAGAGCTTGGCCAATGAATAAGATTTTAGGTAACAGTATCATTTTGGTTAAAGTTAGTCTGTCTTCATATGTGAAGAAGAGACTGTTCCAACTGTCAGACTAGGAATTTAGTTTATAAGTTGCTGGTAATTAGATACAAGTGATTTTTTATAATTAGATTCAGTAATGATACTTAGATATTTAATATGCGTGCCCTCCCAGTTTTTCTCTTTTTGATCCAAGTTTCATAACATTTTTATTCACTAGAAGTGCCTGAATTTTGTTGTGCCTGCATTTTAGACGAGAGATGTTTGCAAAGAAGTCTCGATTATGTAATAGGTGATCTATTGAATTTTCAATATCATTACAAGTTATTAGTAGGTCATCAGCAAACAGCTGTATTTTGGGGGATAGTTTGTCTGACACTTTATATTCTTTAATGCTGTCATTATTTCTAACATAATTTGCAAGAGGCTCAATAGCCAAGACAAAGAGTAATGTGGAGAGGGGACACCTCTTACTATTTTGAATGGGCTAGATAAATAAGATCCAATCTTTACATAGGCTATGGACTTTTCATATAGTGTTTTAGTTCATCCTATTTGGGGGAGAAATTTTATTTTTGCAGAGCTTTAAACAGGTATGACCAACTTAGGGAGTCAAAAGCTTTATCTATATCAAGCCTTAAGTTAGAAAGCTTATTTTTTTGTCTGTCTATTAAGGACAGTAATCTAATTACATTGTCTTGTACCTTTCTGTTTTTGATGAACGTGGTTTGGTCTTCATGAATTAATATTAAAAGAATATTATTTAGTCTGCCTGCTAAGATGGACATGAATATCTTGTAATCAGTGTTAAGTAAAGAAATTGGCCTGTATGATGTGCAAAGTTGGGCTCTTTATTTGGCTTAAAGGAGTACCGCACCCACAGAATAAAAAAAAACATGTTTAAAACATCATGGCATGATGTTTCCTACACTTTAACAACACTCTGGGATTATTTACAGGATTTTAAATATTTTTATATGTAATTCCAGACTCTGACCACCTGGAGGCTGGCATATTGACGTGGTTTGGATAAATCAGGTTGCCATCCAGTATCCCAGAAATCATTGTTTGGCTCAAAAATGTTACATCATGTAGGTCTCCGTTTGCCTAAAGTTCCTGTCATTTCGTAGATGTTGCATGTGTACAAAGTACTGAGGAAAATAGAACAGTGCAATACACCAACAAATTCAGAGGAAGACACAAGAGTAGTAGTAGTAGATATCCATTTTATTCCTTCTGTCCTGGTACCTCAGCTTTTCGCCTTCAATGGGACATATATTTGCATTTTCAGTCTCCTTTTTATACATGCTTTAATTAATTAATCAAACATCAATCAATCAATTAAGTATCAATGTATCAAATAATTTAACTCATTCACCACTGAAATATTTTTCAAGGAAGGAAACATTTCTCTTAAACTTTTTACAAAACACATTTTTTCCTTTTCTTTTACTTAATCTACAAATTTTATAAATATTATTACAAAATATAAACTGTAAACTAAACACTCCAAATATTAATTAATAAATTTCATAATACATTAAATTCTTTTTCAAATGTGCATACATATAACAACTGATCACTATAAAATATCAATATTACAAAACTTCAGTTTTGATACATAATAAATCATTTGATGAAACCAGAATATCATTGGTACCCTTTAAATTTCTAAGTTCATTCCCTTAGGAAATAAGGTATGATACTCAATGATAAACCTTTGTTCTAACTTACTCAAAGCTACTTTGTAATTTCCTCTATTTGAATGAGGCCTGGCTAACACACTAAACTTAAAACTATCATTTTCACCATTGTGTATGCTGCAAAAATGTGCAGCCACAGGGCTCTCTAAGTTTCCCCTTCTAATGTCACCTAGATGTTCCAAAATACTGAATCTTAACTTGTCTAGTAGTTTGTCCAATGTACCATTTGGCTGGAATACAATCACATCCTAAAATGTAAATGACCCTGTTGACCTACAATCAAACCCTTCGAAAGCAGTGTACATCTTTCCATTGATCTTCAAACCATGCATATTTTTAGTTTTACTACAGACAGAGCATTTCCCACATTTGTACATCCCAACCCTACCATCTCTTCTTACTTCAACTTTTCTGTTTAAGGTCTCTTTCAAATTCGGATACCTTTTATAAGAAAAAGTAATATGTTTGGGGAAAAGATGACCTATTGTAACATCTTCACATACAACTGGCCATAACTCCCTAATAACTTTTTCCATAATACATGAGAAATCAGAGTATTTGGATACAAAAAACAATTTATCTAAATTTAGTTCATTTTCAAACTCAAATGTATGTTTATGCCCTCGCGTCCCAAATGTTCTATTTTCACACAATTTTTGTTTTATATGTTCAAGCCTATCCTGCTCATATCCACGAGAATATAATCTATCCAAAATTTCATCACACACCTCTTCCCAAAGATTTTTATCGGAAGTATTTCTTAAATTCCTTTTAAATTCTCCTTCCGGTATGGCTTTGATCAAATGTGCAGGGTGCATACTACTAGCATGTAAAAAATTATTCACTGAAGTGGGTTTCCTATAGGTTTTATGCTCAACCAGACCATTAGCCCCCACATAAAATTCTACATCAAGAAAGGGAATTTGAGATTCAGAAATGTGTGCCACAAACTTTAAACCATGGTGATTGCTGTTTAAGCTCACCATGAATTATCAAAAGCGTCATACTCCCTTTACACACAAAAATCAAATCATCAATGTAACGTTTGAAAAAAATTACATTATTAACAAAAAATGTATTTTGATACATGAATTCCCTTTCAAATTCCCCCATGTAGATCACAGCATAACTAGGGGCAAAAGCTGCACCCATAGCTGTTCCTTTTTTCTGCAAAAAATAATCCTTCTTCCACAAAAAATAATTATGTGTTAAGCTAAACTCAAGCAAACTCAACAAAAATCTGGTGTAAGGTCCTTCCCCCATCATTTTGTACACTGCTTCCAAACCCCACCTAGTTTTAATGTTGGTGTAGAGTGATACAACATCAACAATAGCCCAATAGTAATTCTCTTCCCATTTCAGTCCTTTTAACGCCACACATACATCCTGTGTATTCTTAACATGAGATTGAACCTTTGGCAAAAATTTCTTTAAGTGATAGTCCAAGAAAATATTAACTCTCTCAACAAAAGACCCAATCCCCGAAATAATAGGTCTACCTGGAGGATTGGTGACATTTTTATGAATTTTAGGGATTATGTACATATAGGGATGTTGGGGTTCCTTCACAGTTAAACTTTTTACATCCTTACTAGTGAAAAATCCCAATCTTTCACCTCTCTCTAATAATTCATGAAGTTCACCAGAGTAAGACTCGAGGGGGTTACTTCCTAGCTTTTGATAAGTATCATCCACCAATAAATTATTGATTATGTTCTCATATTTATCTTTGTTCATGATCACCCAATTTCCCCCTTTATCCGCCGGTTTGACAGTTACTTTATCTAATTCCATCCTAAATGTTTTCAAGGCCAACCATTCATTTTTAGTTAAATTAAACATCTTTTTTCGCATACAAAAGGCTTTATGTTCCAATTCCAGTTTGGCCATAACAACATGTTCAAAGGCATTTATTGCTGAAGACTTCTTAGGAGGCATAAAAGTACTGTCACCTGGAAAATGGGGGACTTTTAAGTGACCGTAACCACCTCCAAAAACCCCCTCCAAGTCAGATTCCATCAAAGACTCATGAACATTTTCAATCTCATTTTCATCCCTAATAACATCCAATTCCATGCCTTCATAATCATATATACTCAAATTTAAGAGAGTTTCATCAAAAACATCACTTTTTTCTTTAATTCTACTTTTTTCTTTTTCATGAAAATAAACCTTTAAATTTAATTTTCGGACAAATGTTTTAACGTCAAAAATAAGGTCTGAAATGGATGGTATCCTGGTAGGTACAAATTTTGTCCCTTTTGAAAAAACACTCAACATTTCATCAGACAGGGTAAGGTCAGAGAGATTAATCACATTCAAACCATCATTGGCAATACTATCTGTACTAAATTCCAGTTCATTCTCATCACAGCTTCCGATAGTAGCAATAGGCTCACACAATGTATCATACTCATTTTGACTATCATAAGATGCTACTAACTCAGTATTATCCTGATAGGAGACATTAATATCATGCTGCACATTTATGCTGGGGTCTCTAAACTCTAAACCACCTTCCTGTCCCAAGTCATTCCCAGTAACATCACTGACAAACTGGTTCACTTCTTCATCTTTAGATATCTGTTCTACAGAGACACCCAGTGAACCAGACATTGTTTTTTCATGATTTAATCTTAGTGCTAAGTCCAAAGATTCAAAACTATCAGCTGTATGCGTAACCAAAACAGCATTATAGTTTGAAGAACTAGCAGTGCTGTTAAGACATTTATTGTCCACAGCATCTGACAGCTTAATCCTCCCATTAATTGAACAAAAATATTCCGGAAAAACATTAACATTAACCTGTCCTACATTAGTAGTTTCATCTAAACAGTCGGTTTCCAGAATAATACATCGCTCAAAGTTCCCTTTCCTGTTACCACTTTCAAACTCATCAGTATTACGTGCCAAAACATTTGTACAAGATTGTCTAAATCCGTCATATACAGGACTTGCCGCTCTTCCTACATTTTTATTATTATCATCAATATCTAAACAGTTTGCACCCCCCACATTTGGCACCTGTTCCGAAAAAACATTAAGCGGCTCAGACAACAACCCTTCAAAACTGGGTTCTACCATTTGGTCCGTTACACCATAAATGTTAGTAATATCACTACCGGAAGAAGCATCCAATCGTGGGCTACTATTAATCTCTACACATTCAATATCCACCAAACGTAACTGCTCAGCATTCCCGCATTCAGCGGAAGACAAAGCGTCAACATATCTTGGTTCAGTGCAACTGTTCAAACAGTCAGTCAGTTTTCCAACCCTCCCATACACATTTCCAATGAACTGGGAGTGATCTTTAATAATCGTAGTACCTTTAGGGGCAGTATCTAGTACATTCAATGTTTCACAAGTTTTAAAGGATACAGTACCGGAGAAAACATTCATATGTTGTAAGCTGCCATCATTATTCAAACATTCAGTATCCGCCGGACATGGCTGCTCAAAGCCCCCACATTCAACGGAAAACAGAACATCAACATCTCCTGATTCAGCACAGCTATCAGAACATTTAACTAACTGTCCAGTCCTCTCATACATACCATCAATGAGCTGGGACTGATCAGCAACATTAGTAGCATGTCCAGAAACACCATCTAGCACATCCAACTCTTTAGAAATTTCACACGTTTTAAATACAAGCGCGTCAGGTCTAGATGCACTACTACTTTTGAACATGCTGTCCTCCAAAAACCCAGAGTGCTCATACACATAACTACCACCCTTTTTAAAGTTTTTAAAGTTTTTTTCTTTACTTTTTTCATCACTTTTTTTACCTTTTTTACCATTTTTAACATTTTTGACAAAATAAAACATTTTTTCATCATGAAAATTAACATTTCCTTGTGTATTTGAAAACAAAGTACGCTGAGCGTACGGGAGGTTTAAAGTCAGTTTTTTGACTGATTGCTAACTTGCAAATGACTTGTCTTACCCTGTTGTTTTCTGGTCGATCTCGTCTGTACATTATATGACTTAGTTCTTGAGTTCTGATTTACCCTTCGGTTCTCTTCATTTTCCATGTCCTCAACCACAATGTCCTCAAAGGACACGCTCTTTCGACTACCACCAGTCTCTATAGAAGAACAGGAAGATATTTCATCATTTCCTGCTCTGTTTCTTTTGAAGTTTCTTTTGAAACGGCGCCCTCTTCTGGGCCAGCTGTAAATTTCATTCTTTTCATAGTCATTAACATCCCTATTCAATTTAGATTTCTTCCTAGCCATCACTTCATTTTCAATTTTCTTTAACTTCTCATTTATTTCTTTAAATTTTGATTGAAACATGGCATTAGATACCTTGTTTTTTACCTCTTGTTGTAAGTCAATGATTTTACTATGTAAACTGTCCATAGTTCTTTGATTCTTTTTAATCAGAATTTTCAACCAGCTTAGACAACAGTCTTGAGCAGCTTGTCTCCACTCAATCAGCAAATCATTTTCATCTTCCTTAAAACCTCCTGCAGGCAATTTATCTATGCGCAAACCTCTAGGTGTTATATTCAGCATCACATACTTCTCAAGTAATTTGGAGTCATAGAAAACAGTCATTTCTTTTGCCATAATACGTTCAAGATGCAAAAATTCTTCAGAACAAGTTTCACTGCTGCCCCCGGTCCACAAATCTGAGGCAGCATATTTTCTCTCTCTTTCTTTCAGTACATCAGCAAAAGAAAAATTCTCACCACTCTGTGCTACCTCTGGAACAGACATCTTCAAACACTGGTAGAAACAAACTTCAACACTTGAAAACTGCAATACACCAACAAATTCAGAGGAAGACACAAGAGTAGTAGTAGTAGATATCCATTTTATTCCTTCTGTCCTGGTACCTCAGCTTTTCGCCTTCAATGGGACATATATTTGCATTTTCAGTCTCCTTTTTATACATGCTTTAATTAATTAATCAAACATCAATCAATCAATTAAGTATCAATGTATCAAATAATTTAACTCATTCACCACTGAAATATTTTTCAAGGAAGGAAACATTTCTCTTAAACTTTTTACAAAACACATTTTTTTCCTTTTCTTTTACTTAATCTACAAATTTAATAAAGGATAATTATCAGGATAATACTGAGTTAGTAGCATCTTATGATAGTCAAAATGAGTATGATACATTGTGTGAGCCTATTGCTACTATCGGAAGCTGTGATGAGAATGAACTGGAATTTAGTACAGATAGTATTGCCAATGATGGTTTGAATGTGATTAATCTCTCTGACCTTACCCTGTCTGATGAAATGTTGAGTGTTTTTTCAAAAGGGACAAAATTTGTACCTACCAGGATACCATCCATTTCAGACCTTATTTTTGACGTTAAAACATTTGTCCGAAAATTAAATTTAAAGGTTTATTTTCATGAAAAAGAAAAAAGTAGAATTAAAGAAAAAAGTGATGTTTTTGATGAAACTCTCTTAAATTTGAGTATATATGATTATGAAGGCATGGAATTGGATGTTATTAGGGATGAAAATGAGATTGAAAATGTTCATGAGTCTTTGATGGAATCTGACTTGGAGGGGGTTTTTGGAGGTGGTTACGGTCACTTAAAAGTCCCCCATTTTCCAGGTGACAGTACTTTTATGCCTCCTAAGAAGTCTTCAGCAATAAATGCCTTTGAACATGTTGTTATGGCCAAACTGGAATTGGAACATAAAGCCTTTTGTATGCGAAAAAAGATGTTTAATTTAACTAAAAATGAATGGTTGGCCTTGAAAACATTTAGGATGGAATTAGATAAAGTAACTGTCAAACCGGCGGATAAAGGGGGAAATTGGGTGATCATGAACAAAGATAAATATGAGAACATAATCAATAATTTATTGGTGGATGATACTTATCAAAAGCTAGGAAGTAACCCCCTCGAGTCTTACTCTGGTGAACTTCATGAATTATTAGAGAGAGGTGAAAGATTGGGATTTTTCACTAGTAAGGATGTAAAAAGTTTAACTGTGAAGGAACCCCAACATCCCTATATGTACATAATCCCTAAAATTCATAAAAATGTCACCAATCCTCCAGGTAGACCTATTATTTCGGGGATTGGGTCTTTTGTTGAGAGAGTTAATATTTTCTTGGACTATCACTTAAAGAAATTTTTGCCAAAGGTTCAATCTCATGTTAAGAATACACAGGATGTATGTGTGGCGTTAAAAGGACTGAAATGGGAAGAGAATTACTATTGGGCTATTGTTGATGTTGTATCACTCTACACCAACATTAAAACTAGGTGGGGTTTGGAAGCAGTGTACAAAATGATGGGGGAAGGACCTTACACCAGATTTTTGTTGAGTTTGCTTGAGTTTAGCTTAACACATAATTATTTTTTGTGGAAGAAGGATTATTTTTTGCAGAAAAAAGGAACAGCTATGGGTGCAGCTTTTGCCCCTAGTTATGCTGTGATCTACATGGGGGAATTTGAAAGGGAATTCATGTATCAAAATACATTTTTTGTTAATAATGTAATTTTTTTCAAACGTTACATTGATGATTTGATTTTTGTGTGTAAAGGGAGTATGACGCTTTTTGACGAATTCATGGTGAGCTTAAACAGCAATCACCATGGTTTAAAGTTTGTGGCACACATTTCTGAATCTCAAATTCCCTTTCTTGATGTAGAATTTTATGTGGGGGCTAATGGTCTGGTTGAGCATAAAACCTATAGGAAACCCACTTCAGTGAATAATTTTTTACATGCTAGTAGTATGCACCCTGCACATTTGATCAAAGCCATACCGGAAGGAGAATTTAAAAGGAATTTAAGAAATACTTCCGATAAAAATCTTTGGGAAGAGGTGTGTGATGAAATTTTGGATAGATTATATTCTCGTGGATATGAGCAGGATAGGCTTGAACATATAAAACAAAAATTGTGTGAAAATAGAACATTTGGGACGAGGGCATAAACATACATTTGAGTTTGAAAATGAACTAAATTTAGATAAATTGTTTTTTGTATCCAAATACTCTGATTTCTCATGTATTATGGAAAAAGTTATTAGGAGTTATGGCCAGTTGTATGTGAAGATGTTACAATAGGTCATCTTTTCCCCAAACATATTACTTTTTCTTATAAAAGGTATCCGAATTTGAAAGAGACCTTAAACAGAAAAGTTGAAGTAAGAAGAGATGGTAGGGTTGGGATGTACAAATGTGGGAAATGCTCTGTCTGTAGTAAAACTAAAAATATGCATGGTTTGAAGATCAATGGAAAGATGTACACTGCTTTCGAAGGGTTTGATTGTAGGTCAACAGGGGTCATTTACATTTTAGGATGTGATTGTATTCCAGCCAAATGGTACATTGGACAAACTACTAGACAAGTTAAGATTCGTATTTTGGAACATCTAGGTGACATTAGAAGGGGAAACTTAGAGAGCCCTGTGGCTGCACATTTTTGCAGCATACACAATGGTGAAAATGATAGTTTTAAGTTTAGTGTGTTAGCCAGGCCTCATTCAAATAGAGGAAATTACAAAGTAGCTTTGAGTAAGTTAGAACAAAGGTTTATCATTGAGTATCATACCTTATTTCCTAAGGGAATGAACTTAGAAATTTAAAGGGTACCAATGATATTCTGGTTTCATCAAATGATTTATTATGTATCAAAACTGAAGTTTTGTAATATTGATATTTTATAGTGATCAGTTGTTATATGTATGCACATTTGAAAAAGAATTTAATGTATTATGAAATTTATTAATTAATATTTGGAGTGTTTAGTTTACAGTTTATATTTTGTAATAATATTTATAAAATTTGTAGATTAAGTAAAAGAAAAGGAAAAAATGTGTTTTGTAAAAAGTTTAAGAGAAATGTTTCCTTCCTTGAAAAATATTTCAGTGGTGAATGAGTTAAATTATTTGATACATTGATACTTAATTGATTGATTGATGTTTGATTAATTAATTAAAGCATGTATAAAAAGGAGACTGAAAATGCAAATATATGTCCCATTGAAGGCGAAAAGCTGAGGTACCAGGACAGAAGGAATAAAATGGATATCTACTACTACTACTCTTGTGTCTTCCTCTGAATTTGTTGGTGTATTGCAGTTTTCAAGTGTTGAAGTTTGTTTCTACCAGTGTTTGAAAATAGAACAGTGTAAGTAACATTCCCTGCTGCTGGATGACTACTTAAAACAGAAACAGTGCAAATGCCACAGAACACACTCAAAGTGCTGTTTACTGCTGCCCTTTTTTCTAATTTAGTTTAAATGGCACTAATTTGTGAGACAATGAATTCCAGTCCATTTATTTCTCCCCTCCCCCATAACACTTAGCTTCCCTAGCTGTCAAAGTCCTGAGGGTAATTTGACCTGGTAATTCCATTGATTGGCAGATCTCAGCAGGGTGCTTGACTCATGTAATTTAATCTTTGCTCTAGCATTTCCTTTGTTAGAGGGGACATTTGTTTGCTGCACTATAGCCATGGCCTTACTTGACTGCAATCACATCCAGTAAGGTCTTGCACCAAGGAGCTAAAGAATAAAACATTTATACTATTAACCAGTTTAGATCTTTATTAATTTAAGTGTTAAGATACCACTTCATGCTTTCACCTTGTTAAAAATTGAGATTTACATGTGCAAAGTGTGTTGGTATGCAGTGTTTGCCTTCATATGTTTTTACTTCACTGGTTGGTTTGCAAAAAAAACCTTTTGCAGTGTCCCTGGATTTGTCTTTGTACATACAAACCACATTGCTATATTTTCCCCTTCCTTTTTCTTGTGTCCAGAAGTCACTTATAACAAAGTAAATTGTTTGATTTTTTTTTTTAAATGAAGAACATCACGTTAACTTACCTTGAATTAGATAATGCATGCCACTGCAAAAAATCACTGTTGAAATATTTGTGCATGGACAAAATCCCTTACTAAATCTATTTGCCAGCCTCCAGTTCAATTGGTGCTATGGCTAATATACTGGTGGGTTTGCTCATGCCTTCCAAATATCTCCACTATTACATACCAGTTTTGCAGTGTAGTAACCACCCGACATGCCCATACACCTTTAGCCATCAATATGCAGCTACTCCTGTTCATGTGAGTATGTGAATTCATTTTCAGACTTAAGGTGTGGAAGCTGCACTGAATAATTCTAGGAGCTTGTTCAGGTTTCACATGGTGCTTGCTTAGAGCTACTCTCATGTTAAGCCACTATGAAGATGTTGCACTGCCACCTCTGATACCAGGGTAATGTTTTAATCTTTCTTTTCCCACACTGCACATTAGCAGTATCTGGAGCAAATACAACAGAGAAGTATGCAAGCGATACACCACCTAAGCATCATTTGCCGTGCAGAATATACAAGTATGCATACCAAATTTCTGTGTTTCCAAACATCAGTGTTACTACACTACTACTGAATAAAATGAACAGCACTCAGGCTGGGGGAAGGACAAGGGAGCCATGACATCACTGAATTGGGTGGGTCTTATTATTTTAGTTAGAATCAGATGACGGCTGTGGTGATGTCACTTTGGGGGAGGGAACTGATTAAAAAAAAAAAGTACCTGCATTGCCTGGCCTCGATGATGTCAGTAACTGGGCGACTCCAGCAAGCTTTATTCGAACGTGAGAGAATCATTTTGTAAGTGAAACCATCACTGTATGAGAAGGTAGGCTTCTGTTACAGAAGTAAGGGGAATTATAAAAATTGTAAATGCTTTATTGTTGTTGCTTTACAGAGAACAATGTAAATAGGGAGGAAAAGGGCCGTGAAGTTGAGGAATACATTAGAGAAACCTGTTGTACTCCTTTAAGATGTCCTATGTAAATTTTGAAGGGCAAACTTATTCCCACTTGTAGAAGATTTACTGAAAATTCCCAGCAGTCCTCTACAAATGGACTCAGCTGGAGGGGCTTCCACATTCACATCCGACTTTTAATATCCATAGTCATCTGCCCTAAGGTTAGTGGTAGAGAATAAGCCTTTCTGGTAGAACTTTGATGTTAATAAACCATATAACAATAGAAGGACGATAATGAAAAGTAGTAACAAATTGTCATCCTTTTACCTCAAAACCCATTGGAGCATGCCAGCAAGGAACTTAAGTGCACTATTAGAAAATATAAAGCAGAATATGAGCTTAATGTCACTACCAAAGGAAAGTGTACAATTTTCTTCAGTTATTTACCATTATTTATTATTTATTAGCACTTGATGACTGGAGAAATATGACTGGGCCACAGAGGACCCTTTTCAGCAGAGCCCTGGAGAGACCAGCTTTACAAGTGCATATAGTATAGTAAAACAGACTCTCACAGAAAGATATGTTTACACAGAGAATTATATAACAAAAAATGACTAGGAAAATATCCTAGGAATTGATGACTTCATTGCCAGACATATTAATCCTGCAAATAAAAAGTCCACAAAACTAAACAAGGAACCACAGAAAAAGGAAATTCTCTGGAAAGACCCTGATACTCCAGCGCTGAATGAACGCCAATTAACAACTGTTTTACCTAGGTTTCGTCTTTATTGTTACAGACTTCTTCTTTTTCTGAAGAAGTCTGTAACAATAAAGACGAAACCTAGGTAAAACAGTCGTTAATTGGTGTTCATTCAGCGCTGGAGTATCAGGGTCTTTCCAGAGAATTTCCTTTTTCTGTGGTTCCTATATTAACCCTGTCCTCATTATGCTGGTCAGAGGCAGAGTGACAAGCCCTACAGTCACTCTAGCAGAACAAATAAGACTGTGGTGGCTGATGTAGGTGCGAATGACATGAAGTGCTCAATCCAGAAGGACATTTTGTGAAGTTTTCTATGAATGTGTCAAATGCAGGTAAGACTTGCGCCCTAAGTGAAATCCTACCCTCACCCAAAATGATACTCGGATGTAGAAAATAATTGGCTTTAACAATTGGCTAAATATAGATATGGGGGAGAGCTAAGCGAAAGGCCAGCGTTGGTAGAGTTTTTAGTTTAGAACAGAAGCTGCTGTTAAAAAGGGATAGTACGGCATGTAAAATATTGATGGGTAACTATAGGAATCAATTGGAAGAAGTCAGACAAGATTGGGAAAATACAATGGAAAGGCAATTTACAACTTAGTTGGAAGAATGTAAGTAAAACCAACGTAACTGGTAAGGCTGGTCAAAGAAAGAAGTATCTAAATAGTTGAAATAGTCTGATGATCAGCCAACACAGCAGAATAATAAAACAAATACAATGTTTATTCACCACATTAAAAAAAAAAAAGTAAAAGGTAAACGCTTTCATGCCAAACAACCCAGTACTACTTCAGTCCCATAAAGTAACAATCACACAACTGATATAAAATGTTTCAGATTCAGCGGTTTATTGATGATCTTGGGAGTAGGTTTTAAAGGTACAGAATCTGTTAACCCCGTGCCTTTTATATGCTTGTAACTCTGAAATCCATTTAAGTTACAGGTACTCGATTTTGGTCACTGTATCCACCACCGCATTTTCACATTTTAAAGAATGCTTGTATAGGGCATTTATAATGTCTTTTCTTTTTGATATCATACAAATGTTCCTATATCCTACGTTTTAATGCTCTTTCTGTCTTCCCTACGTAAAATTCTAAATAGCATTTACACTGAGCCAAATAAAACTATTCCTTTACTATTACAATTTGTATATGCTTTGGCTTATATATACTTGTCCCTACTTGTGTGTGTGTGTGTGTGTGTGTGTGTGTGTGTGTGTATATGTCTATATATATATATATATATATATATATATATATATATATAGGAACACTTCACAATGCCGAAATCCTGAAAGATCAAATTTCATATGGCCGAGACTATAAGATAGAACTTTCGGAATCCCGACGTTGTGAATGGAGATCTGCATACATCGCGGAATGGGAGGTTTCTCTTTACCTCACTGTAGTATGATCTTGGAGTTGGAATATTTAAGTAGTGGGGGTTTGGAGGGTGTAGGGGGCTTGCAGAAACTTTTTTTTTTTGGATTTGTTTCAGAATTTCGATATTCCAAAACATCGATCATATGGTCTCAATCATATGAAATTCGATGTTTCGGAATTTCGAAATTCTGAAGTGAATCCGTATATGTATATATATATATATATATATATATATATATATATATATATATATAAAATTTATAAGGGTCTACTTTGATTCAATGAAAACTCGTTTCACTGAATTTCAAAACACACACACCAAATCACTGAAAGCTGAAATCACTGAAAATTAATTTCACTGAATGTAAGTACTCTTGGGCAAATAAAATGTATCTGCTTTTTTCCCCGCTGTAGTGTGATCCTGCAGTTGGTATATATAGTTGGGGGGTGTGGGGGACATAGCCCCCACCTACTTCTAGTTTTATTTACTAAGCTTTCAATGAAATGAAATTCAAAAATATAAAAGCTAAGTTGCTGGGGGGCTATTCCCCCCACACTCCCTGATCTGGGGTGCTGTGGCCCCCCCACATCTCCACTAAGTGTGTGTATATGTGTGTATATATATATATATATATATATATATATATATATATATATATATATATATATATATATATATATTTATATTTATATATTTATTCACTCCAGGATCTCACTACAGTAGGGAAAAGGGCATATGTTTTATTTGCACAACAGTACTTACATTCAGTGAAATGTGATTCAGTGAAATGAGTTTTCAGTGATTTGAGCTAGCTTTCAGTGATTTTTAGAGGGTGAATTGAAATTCAGTGAAATTAGTTTTCAGTGAATCAAAGTAGACCACACACACACACACACACACACACACACACACACACACACACACACACACACACACACACACACACACACACACACACACACACACACACACACTTTCACTGCTACTAATGTAGGAGCATTGGGCAGATTTACCACATTTATATGTACCTTTACTATTTTTCACTGTTCTCTTCCTTCTTTGTTTCCAGGATGTTTTTGATGATATCACTTTTCTTATATATGAATTTTAATAGGCTTTTTTAATATACCCTGTAGATCTGACAAACTTATTTATTTATTTTACATTTGTTGACCGGGATAGTCTAACTGTATTTATGTCCATTTTCAGTAGAGTCCCGGGGAGATAATCTCCAAGAGATTACTAGACTACTAACATACAGGTACTAGTTGTTATACAGTTAAATACCACAAATTTTAAACCGTTCAGGAATCTTCACAGTTTATACAAAAAACATGTTACAAGCATTAGATAAGATATTTTAGACTTTATGTACAAAACTTCATTAGTAACTAGAAAGTAATTGTTAAACAAATACATACTTCAAGTTTCAGCAGTTCAATAATGCTCACAGTTTAAACAATAATTGTTGCCTGCCTTAGGTAGGATGCTTTAGAATTATATGCAGAAGAATTTAACTAGGTATTTTAAATTATCTTTATTAGGATAAGATATGTTTTTGCCAAGGCTTTGATCTAGAAAGACACAGATAGAGCAGGAATTAGGTGTTAATAGGGGGTATATGGGATATAGTATGAGATAGTCTGGATTTGTACAGGGACATAACCAATGGGTTTTAAGATAGAGTTTCAGATTGTGTTTAAAAAGTGGAAATGAAGACAGTGATGTAAGTTAATGGGGGAGTTGGTTCCAATACTTTCCAACTGCATTTGAGAACAGAGCACCTCCTGCCATGTTATTAGATTTACATGTTGATACACATAGTTTATTAGATGAGCTTAAAGTGAAATGTTCTTATATTGGGTAATGAGACTAGCAAGTATTGGGGTATTGGTAGGTTGGAAAAGGGTTTTGTGCTCAATGGTGAGTTGTTTAAAGTGAATCTGATTCAGAAGCAAATCTGGCGATGCTATTGTAAGCATTGGCTAGCTTGTTAAGGTTATTTTTTGACAAGTTAGAATATATGTAAGAAGCATAGAGAAGTGTGGAGATAAGGTGGGAATAGGCAATAGTGGTATGGGCTAGTGGGGAGAGAAAGGGTTTTATGCTATAGAGGGAGCCTAGTTTCCTGTTGACAGTTTTTATGGTATTGTTGATATGGGTTTCAAAGTTCAGGTTGTTAATGGTTACCCCTAGAAGTTTTAGTTGTTGGAGCGGGAGATATGAGTGTACCATTATTGGGTAAGACTGAAAAGTTCATTGGGAGTGATTTACGGGTAGGAGTAAAGAGGAGGAGTTTGTTTTTTTCGGGGTTTAAGAGGAGGCAGCTATGTAGAAATCGGTTTTCTGTTTTATTGAACATTGTGTGAGTTAGAGTCTGTAGTTGGGATTAAGATTTAGCTGAGCAGATTATTGTCGAATCATCTGTGTATTGTACACAGTTAGATAAAGGAATAGCTAGGTTGAGGTCATTGATAAATATTGAGAAAAGGAGGGGGCCCAATATAGAGCCCTGAGGAACACCTAGGGTAACTGGGAGATGGGATGAGAGGTTGTTGTCCCATAGCACTGCCTGCTATTATCAAGGTAGGACTGGAACCATTTTATAGTCTTTGTGTCCAGAGAGAAGGATTTTAGAATATTGAGAAGTAAGTGGTGGTTGACCATGTCGAATGTTTTTGAAAGGTTGATGAAAAGTGTTGACGGGAGAAGATTGTTATTATGGTTTTTATTGATGCTGTCAGTGAAGGATGGGAGTGCCGTTGTTGTACTGTGGAAAAGCCTGAAGCCATGGTGAGATATGGCCAGTAAATTGTCTTGCAAATATTTCCCAATGTTTATTATTATTTTTAATAAAATAGGCATCCTTGCTATAAATCCTCACAAATGCCTCTGGTATAAGATGAACTTTCCCCTTCCTCAACCGTTAGTTTGGGGTTAGCGCCAAATTCATATTTTGTTTTAATAAGCTTCAAATTACTGTCCATATTTCCCAGAATGTATATTTCTTCCCCCTTCATTTACTTCTTTAATAACCCCATTTATAAGGTTAAGTGTGTATCTTCTTCCCTCAGAACATTTCTTTCATTCTAAAACATTCATCCTTAAAATCCTCCTCTTCTGAGGACATTCTTGATATCCCGATAAACTGACTCTTTAAAATACTTTTCTGTTTAAAAGGGTATACACTAGTAAAATATAAAAGAGTTTGAAAAAGTCTGTTTCCTATATACTGTAGATATACAATTTTCCTTATCTTCAAGCTTATGAGTTGTAAATATCCAAATAGTTCACTCTCTCCTTATTGAAGCGCCAAGTAAATTTAAGACATTTTGTAGTAGTACTTGTATAATTTAAAAATTGTCTTAATTTTTCTTCTGTCTCTGTCCAGAATATACATACATCATCACAGTATAATTTATACATACGCCAGCATTTAACATAAGGGGAGTTGAAAATAAATTTATTTTCCTACATGAGCAATACTATATTCACATAGCTTGGGACACAACATATTCCCATTGCCAACCCACTAATGTGTTTAAAAAACTCCCCTTTGAAATATATAAAATTATTATGAAGCACTGATGTTCATCGTGCATACAGCTGCAGTCATAACAGATGGGTTATCCTGCTGTCAGGCGGGTCCTCGGTCGGCCAAATTCCAAAGTCTAGGTCTGGCGTCGGTTGTCGTCGCTTCTTCCCTGACGTCAGTGCGACAGGGGTATAAAAGAACCAACCAATGCCATTTTCTTCAGTCTTTCTTGCTGCGCGGTGCCCGAAGCAGAAGCAGTTCGCAAGTGCCGGTCGGCCAGCTCCTGAGATTATGAAAAATTTGGAAAACCGAAGTCTTCTTAAAAGCTAAGTTCCCCGTTGGGGAAACTTTTCTTGCCTCAGACCGATGTCAGACAAAGTTAATAATTGTATTTCTTGTGGGAAGCAAATACCGCATAAGGATTTCCATTCCCTCTGCATACCTTGTTTGGGCCCAGACCACAACGTCTCGGTCTGTCGCTGTTGTGCTACTTTCAACAAATGCACTATTAAGCGTCGGGCGGAGTTCGCCCAGCATTTTTTTGGGAAAGCATTTAACTATATCATGTTGTCGGATACCCCGACACCGGTTTTGTCTAAAAAACGCAAAGACAAGGACCGACACTCGAGGTCCGCGGCCTCTACCGACACCATGCCTAAGCCGACTACACGTGGTCCGGTTCTCAGTGAGGCGCCTACGCAGCCCCTGACTACTGACGACACATCTTTGGCGGTATCTCCTGTACCCGAGGTCTCAGGCTCCTCGGCCCACACCCCGACTACAGATACCGAAGCCACTCTTGGCATGGAAACACAGAATGTGGACAGGTCCACCTCCACTCAAGGTGTCTTCAGACCTTCCTCTTCTTTCTCCATCAAGGCTTTCACCAAGTCTAAAGCAACCATGCACCCTAAGAGACCTGTTACACAGGGCCCATCTCCAGGCCCCATGCCTAAGAGACAGATGCTTAAAATGGCTGAGGATTTAATTACTCTAATCAGAGGTTCTCAGCCACCTCCGGACAAAAGGCCCAGAGTGGAGGAAGATTCCCCCTCCTCTGATTAGGGATCCATTATTTCAGAACATTCTGATGATCAGGAACAGGCTTACTCCCCTTTTGAAGACTCTGATGCAGAGGAGTCTATTCCTTCTGTATCCCCCCCTGAGGATTTCTCATTTGGGGAAACTTTGCATACCTTAAGGGAACACTTCCACTGGGAAGGCCAGGATTATTCAGATTCCAAGAAAAGGCTCAGGGAATTTCTTTTGTTACCCCAGCACAGGCCTCTGACTATACCTCCTGTCTTGGACATCCTAGATGATGTTTACTCGGAGGCCTGTCTTAACCCGGACTCTCTACCTCCAGCTCCAGTTAAGCCTGACAGGTACTACAGGGTTCCTGACTCACACCAATTTCTTTACAAAAGCCATGCTGCTGACCTAGAAACCATCTCACAGGGACCCAAGGGAGTTAAGGCTTCCATTGCCAAAAATCCATTGCCTTCCGAGAGAGATTCCAGATCCTTAGAAAGGTGGGGAAAAAATGTATATACCTCGGCTACCTTAATCATGAGGGCCTTAAACTGTCAGTTTCATATGCTAAAATACCAACAGTTTCTGTTATCTCAATTGAAAAGTAAAATGTCACAACTTGAACAACCAGACTTGAAGGAGTTGCAGGATTTGATGCATAGTGCAGAACAAGTGGGTAAACATACCTTACAATGTGGTTTTGATGCTCTAGAGGCCTCATGTAGAGCTGCTGTTACAGGCTCAGTCATACGCAGGCATGCTTGGCTCAAGGAGCAAACCTTGCCTGATCATGTCAAAGTTAAATTACTAGACGCCCCCCTTCAAAAGGATGTACTATTTGGGGCAAATGCTGAGGAAGTATTACGAAAAATGGAGGAAAAAGCTAAATCAATGCAAACTGTGAAAGAATTTCTGCAGGTTCAACCCCCACGTTTTAGTAGAAATTGGCCTTCCAAAAACTGGTCCTTTCCTGCCACGGACAGACCCCAAAGAGGCAGATACAGGCGCCCGAGGGGCAGAGGACAACCACAAGGATCGTACAGAGGCAGACAATGGCAAGCTCCTACACAAAGAGGTGGTGAGGACAACTCACAATCTTTCAGAAAGCAAACCCAATGACTTTCCCCTTTGCAGGCCAACCAGGTCTCAAATGGCAGCTCCCTTAGGAGGAAAGCTGGCAATATTCTCAAAAAATTGGCATGTTGTCACAAAGGACAAATGGATCCTGGACATTATAAACAGAGGCTACAAATTCCACTTTCATACCCTTCCAAAAATGAGAGGCATGCCAAAACTGCCACACAATCAAAGGGCAGAGGCACAAAAGCAAATTTCAGATCTTATAAACATGAAAGCTATTCAAGAGGTACCTACACACGAACAAGGTCAAGGTTTTTATTCCAGGCTATTTCTGGTGCCAAGGAAGGGAAAAGATTGGAGACCTATTTTGGACCTTTCCATCCTAAACACATTCCTACTCGTACCAAAATTCAAGATGCTCACTCTACAGCAACTTCTTCCCATGCTGGGCAAGGAGTCTTGGCTGGTAACATTGGACCTCAAGGAGGCATACCTGCATGTCCCAATCAGACAAAATTGCAGAAGATACCTCAGATTTCTTGCAGGTTCAACCCATTATCAATTCTCTGCATTGCCCTTTGGCTTATCTACTGCACCCAGAGTATTCACAAAATGCTTGGCATCAGTAATCGCCTACTGCAGACTTCAAGGGATACAAATATATCCCTATTTGGACGACTGCCTGATCCAAGGGGACAGCAAGCACATTCTTCTGAAGCATCTGGCTTATGTAATAATGTTACTAAACTCTCTGGGATACACAGTCAACAAAGAGAAATCAAGGCTAATACTCTCTTGGAAAATAATTTTCCTGGGTGCCAATTTGGACACAAACACCCAGATGGCCTCCCTCATGCCAGAGAAGCAGGGGCAACTAATTCAATACTTCAGAACACTGGCAAATTGCACCAGGCTGACTGCAAGGAAAATCCTGCAGGCTCTGGGATTCATGGCATCTTGCATCTTGCTAATCCCATGTGCAAAGCTGCATATGAGAAAACTACAATGGTACCTAAAAAACATATGGTCTCAACACAGCCACAGTTTGGAAACAATAATACCACTACTTCCATGTCTGCAAAAGGAATTTCTGTGGTGGGCTCAAGCATGTCAAACAAACACAGGTCTTCCATTCAACAAGCCTCAAGCAAATCAAGTCATCACAACAGACGCCTCGGACTACGCCTGGGGGGGCGCACATGACAGACCGGTGCATTCAGGGCAAATGGTCCCAAAAAAAAAGCACCTTCACATCAATCAAAAAGAAATGCTAGCAGTAATAAATGCTATTATAGCTTTCAAGGACCTTCTACAACCAGGTCAACTATTGATAAGGACGGACAACACTACAGTTATGTGGTACATAAACAAGCAGGGAGGAACACATTCCTATCCCCTATGCAGACTGGCCATATCACTTTGGAACATGGCCATGGACTTACAAATGGAACTACAAGCACAGTACTTGCCAGGCAAGGAAAACACGCTGGCAGACAACCTAAGCAGGAATATGACAGATCCACACGAATGGATGTTGCATCCAAAAGTTTTTACAGAAATAATCCAAGAATGGGAAGGCCAGACATAGATCTCTTTGCCTCCCACAAAAATCATCAATTGACAAAATTCTGCTCAAGGACCTTCCACCCAAAGGCCTGGAGAGTGGACGCTCTCTCTTTCAGCTGGACATCAATGACAGTTTATGCCTTCCCGCCTCTTCCTCTGCTGCCCAAAGTCCTATTGAAGACCAGAGCAGACAGACCAAAGATGATCCTCATTGCTCTGGACTGGCCAAGGCAACACTGGTACCCACTCCTGAGGAGCCTGACTCATTCCCCTCCATGGACCCTGCCTCTAATGCCTCTTCTTCTAACTCAGCACAGCTTCAAAACTCTTCACAGTCAGCTAAAAACACTCAATCTAGCCGCATGGAAGATTCCTTAGCATCACAGCAGGCCCTACTCTCCAAAGAGGTGCAAGATGTCATTTTGGAGGCCAGAAGGCCATCAACTAGAAAAGCTTACTCCGCAAAATGGAAACGTTTTTGTGTCTGGAATGAGAAAAAGGGCCAGAACCCTGGAAAACTGAATTTACCTCAAATACTACAATATTTGGCTGAACTGCTAAGCAGTGGACTTTTGTTCTCCTCCATCAAAATCCATGCCTCAGCCATTTCTGCAGAATACAACACGGATCCTTCTTTATTCTCTCACCCTCTTTTAAGACAGTTCCTCAGAGAGGCTAAGAATTTAAGACCTCCAAGGAAACAACCAATACCTGCTTGGGATCTAAATTTCATTCTGGAAAAACTGACTTTGCCTCCTTTTGAGCCAACTGCTTCATTAGATTTGCAATATTTGTCCTGGAAAACAGCTTTCCTTCTGGCTATCACTTCAGCTCATAGAGTTTCTGAACTACAGGCCCTCATGGTGGACCAGCCTTTTATCATCTTCCATCAGGACAGAGTTTCCTTATGAACCAACCCGTCCTTTATGCCTAAAGTAGTATCCAGGGTAACTTTAAATCAGGCCATACATTTACCTACTTTTTATCCCAATCCTCAAAACAAATGGGAGAGATTACTACATTCCTTGGACATCCACAGGCAACTACGTTATTATTTGGACAGAACAAAACCTTTCAGAAAATCAGAACAGCTCTTTGTGGCCTATGCGGTAGGAGCTCAAGGAAAGCCAATTTCCAAGCAGACAATCTCAAAATGGATAGCCCACTGCATACGCTTTTGCTATTCCTTTCATGGCAAAACTGTTCCTACAGGCATTAGAACTCATTCCACCTGGGCCACAGCCACCTCTGCAGCCTTCCTCAGAGGCGTTCCTACCAAGGATATCTTGGAAGCAGCCACTTGGAGTTCTGTGCATACCTTCTCCAAACACTACAACCTACCGTTATACTCCAAATCTAGAGCAGGCTTTGCCACTGCAGTCTTGCAGGGCATTTTGGCTCCTCCTAGTTCCACCTAGTGCCTACCACCCCTTTCTTAGCTTTGGGATTCTACCCATCTGTTATGAGTGCAGCTGTATACACGATGAACATAGTACAGTTTTGTACCTACCATAAATGTAGATGTTCAAGTGCTAATACAGCTGCAGTCCAGGTTTCCCTCCCTCCTTCCCCTCTAGGGGTATTCTTTTATGGTGTATTTGCTTACAACTATTGGTCTTTGATTATATTGCATTGCATTACTTCATAATTTTATGTATTGCCTTCCTTCTGGGGGCACCTGACATCTGGGGCAAGAAAAACTGAAGAAAATGGCGTCGGCTGGTTCTTTTATACCCCTGTCGCACTGACGTCAGGGAAGAAGCGACGACAACCGACGCCGGACCTAGACTTTGGAGTTCGGCCGACCGAGGACCCGCCTGAAGGCAGGATAACCCATCTGTTATGACTGCAGCTATATTAGCACTCGAACATCTACATTTATGGTAGGTACAAAACTGTACTTTTCCATTAATTCCAACAACCAGGGCCGGCCTTAGCTGAAATGGCGCCCTAGGCGAGGTAGTGCTCTGGCGCCCCTTAAGCCTCACCCATGCCATACTCATGATATACCCCTGTTTGAGCCATACCCACAGATAGGTCACTCCACATGAAAGCCACTCCAGCTATTTCCTTCAGTTTTTTAAATGTATGAAAGTCAGTTTCTGCTGTAACAGGTTTTGCATTACCAAGCATTTTCTGAAAGTTATGAAGTCCAAAATTAATACCATTGTTCATCTGACAAGTAATAAGATCCAAAATCATGCACACACACACACACACGCACACACACACACACACACACACACACACACACACTTTATGACATAATGCAGTCCTAGCAGGTGCCCAAAGCTGTACCATTCACCCAGGCATCTGAACCTTTGTCCTTTTTATTACATGCTGTGAGAGTAGAACCCATAGCCTTCTGCATTAAGATGCAAACATGCTACCTGTAGTGCTACTAACACTGCTTTAAATTTTTATACCACAATAGTGATACCATTTGCTAAACAAAACAGTTGCACATTGTAAACAGACAGCATGAGCGGCAGTAAAAATGTCTTCCCTTGAAGCTTACAATTCTTTGAAAATGTACCTGAAACTAAATTCCCTGAAAAATGCAGCTTGGTAGTTGGGGAAGAGGATTCAGGCTCTTGTTTTCTGTAGCTAAGGTACAGGATTTGACATTTCAACCCAAGCAAATTACTAACCACTTGCTAACCCTAGCTAGGGCATTTCACACACATGCACACGCACACAGAACCTCTTACATCAAGAAATCTGGACAAAGCCAAAAATAAATAGGGACAGATTATAAATATTGATGTTAAGTTGTCTATCTCGCCTTCGTTCTTGCTGGTTGGTATCGGAGCCGATCCTTGGCTCCGACTCAGCCATCTTCTATAGCTCGAGAGCTGTTTACTGGCTCGAGGCTACCCCTTATCCCATGATGCCTAACGCTAGCTACCCAGATCTCGTTTGCTGCTTCAGCTGTGAGGTGTCATTTTTCTGGCTCAGATTATATTAAGTTTATTATAGAACTTTTTTCTACTAAAAATAGTATTTTTCCTAGGAGTTATTGTTAACTTTTAGTTTTATACTTGTGGTATTAACTAAGTGTGTAGTAGTAGTTCCTTCCCTCCCCTTTAGAACTCGTTTAATTTAGAGAGTTCTCCCCCTCCCCCTCCTTATCCTTTTCTTATCAGGTTAGCCGTTTAAGTTAGAGGCTTTCCTTCTATCTTCTTTATTGGCTAGCCATTTGAGTTAGAGGCTTCCTATTAAAAAAAAAAAAAAAAAAAAAAAAACTTTAGCTTTAGTCTGTAATATACTGAGTTTTTTTCTGTAGACTGTATTTTTATTGTTAGCTGTTGTTGTGTTTTTGGTTACAGGATGTCTAAAGAATCCAAGGTGTCTGTGTTCAAGAAGTGTGACTCATGCTGTCAGAAAATGTCTCTGATAGATGGGCACACTTCTTGCGTCTATTGTTTAGGCGCTGTGCTCCTGCAGGACTCTTGTTCTATCTGCCATGCATTTAGTCCAAGAGTTTTGCAGGAGCACAAGAATAAGCTTATTCTTAGGGGTCTTTTAAAGCCCCAGGATTCACCGGCCAAGACTCAGCCTGTGAAATCCCCTAAAGCTACCAAATCGTCAGCTCCAAGTTCGGAGCCGTCTTTGGTTCAGACTCTTCCTACAACTTCGATTCCGGCTGGAACCGATAAGACTATCTCCCCGTCACCTCCTTCAGAATCTTCACAGCCGTCGCGGAGCCACAAGAGGCTGAGATCCCCTTCTCTGGAATCAATACATTCGGCTCCTCGGTCTCCCCTGCTTCAGAGCGAGCGCAGTCACAGATCTTCTCACTCCTCTCTGTCCTCTAGGCTCTCAGATCACGACGTGGAGAGAGTGGTCAGTAGGTTGCTAAAGTCGGAGGCACTTGCCAAGATGTTGTCCAGCCCTCCTCAACAGGTGTCAGCTCCATCCACTTCTGTTGATGTTCCTCCCCCGACTCCATTGAGCTCGGAGCCGGAGTACGTTGGGGTTCGAGTAGTGGAACCGTTGGCTCCGATAACACACTCTCCTTCGGTTCCGTCTGCTCCGATTCCCTCGATGGTGCCGTCCGTCGAGGGATCTGGGTGCTGGGGCTCCCTCGTCGGCTCCAAGGGGGCAAGTAGCATCGGACCCTTGTCCGACCCCATTCTCCCTCTCGGAGCTTCCGCGCAGGTGAGCTGTGCTCCTACATCGGCCTCGGAGCTGTCTCCCTCAGTGCAGAGAAGGATTCAGATTTCCTCGGAACCAGAGCCTTCTCTGCATCGTGGCAGGGACGTCTTCGATGTCATGAGGAGTGTGCTGGCCACTGAGTCAGCTCCACTATCGGCCCCGTCCCCTGTAGTGCCTGTGCCAACCTCTGCTCCTCCTCCAAACCCCAAGCGTGGGGAACTGGCACTCCAGGGTACACCATTGTGTGTTTCCTCTTCTTCCGAGGCCTCCCCTGATCATTCAGAAGGAGCTCCCTTGCAAGAAGAAGCACATGGACTCCCCTGAATCTGTCACTTCTGATACAGACTTAGATGATTTGGAAGGGTCCCCGAGATCTCCATCTGAAGATGTTTCTTTTTCGCACATCCTAGAAATGCTTAAACAGAGGGGGAACTGGAATCCCCTAGCCCCTACCCGAGGATGAGTCTGTATTCCTGGATGCGTTCGGTTCCCGACCTTCCACCTCCTGGGTTTCTCCGCCTTTCGATCCACTTATGTCAGGGGTGGCTCGAAAGGCTTGGTCAGCCCCGAATACAGTGGAACCAACCCCGAGGAGACCTGGCAAGTTTATCACGGCACCCCATGATAAGTAGTTCCTTACCAAAGGTGTTCCTGTGGATGCCATGTTGGTAGCAGCAGCCACTAAAAAAGAGTTAGCGGAAACTTCTTCATCTGTCCATCCTCCTAACAAGGAGTCTAGGACCATGGACAGATACGGGAAGAAAATGTTTGCTTCAGCGACCTTTTCTATGAGGTCATTGAACTACTTATGCCATTTTACCCAGCTTCAGAGGGATCTCCTTAAAGAGCTCGGAGATGCCCTTCAAGATCCATCAGCTGAGGGAGCTCAAGCTAAAGTGGCTTCCCAGCTGGCGACTCTTAATTCTGTAGTTAACTCCTCCATGAGGCTCATTTCCTGCGCAGCCGATGGTGCGAGTGGAGCCGCAGGTACAGGCGTGGCCCTTAGGAGACATGCATGGATGCGGCTGTGTAATTTTGCTGAACCCCTTAGAGCGTCATTCACCAACACCCCCTTTGATGGTTCCTTTCTTTTTAGACCACAGGTAAAAGACACTGTGACTAGGTGTGAGCAAGAAGGCAAGACTCTCTCTGCTGTGGGAGTCCGGTTTTCCACTCCTTCCAGACCATACCCCAAGGGTCAGAAGAGTGGTAAAATGTGGTTCCGAAAATCCCAGGGAGCCTCGCCTGACACACGTAGCAATTTTTCCTCCAGGGGCAGAGGGGGAAACAACAACAGACGCCGCCCTCGTGGCAGAGGGGGTCCGCAGAACCAGGGCAGCAGAGAATCCTTCTCTGAGAAGCCCTTTCAGCAGCATCCCTGAAGAGTTGCCCGGCTGCCCGCCTCTGGATGCAGTTGGGGGAAGACTTTCACTGTACCCAAAAGCCTGGCAAAATTTAACGCAAGACAAATGGGTACGGTCAGTTATATCCGGAGGTTACAAAATTCCCTTCTCTCAACCCCCCTTACCTTCAAGCAAATCCCTTTCAGATGTTCCACCCAATCTGAGGGACCAAGCAGTCACAGAAGTTTCAAAACTGCTAGAAAAAAAAGAATCATCCAGGAAGTCCCGGCAGACCAACACGATTCCAGAACTTACTCAAGGTGATTTTTGGTACCAAAAAAGACAGGGGACTGGAGATCGATTCTGGATCTCAGCAGACGGAACAAGTCTGTTCAAAGAACAACGTTTTGGATGGTCACGCTACAGTACATTCTACCCTTTCTGGGTCAGGACAATTGGATGTGCTCCATAGATCTTCAGGATGCATACTATCACATCAAGATGGAGAGGCGCTCCAGGAGATTCCTTCGCTTCTGACTGGGAGACATTCATTACCAGTTCAGAGCTCTGCCCTTTGGTCTCACCACAGCCCCCAGGGTGTTCACCAAATGTATGGCAGTGGTCACGGCTTGCCTGAGACGTTGAGGATTCCAGGTGTTTCCATATCTAGACGACGGGCTCCTCACTGCTACTACCAGGCATCAACTTCTGTAAGCCAGGGACTACACAGTCACAATCTGCTCCCAGCTAGGCATCACAATAAACTTCGAAAAATCTGCCTTGTTGCCCTGTCAGTCTATCACCTATATAGGAGCAGACACAAGGAACATGTCCACAAGGCTACCGCCAGACAGGGTGTCTACAGTTCGCCAGCAAGTACAGATTCTAATGCAGAGCGAAAGGATCCAAGTCAGGTTCGTCCTTCAAACTCTGGATTCTGTGGCAGCGGCAATTCTTCTAATCCCTCTGGCCTGCTTTCACATGAGAATCCTTCTGTGGCTGCTGTTCACACAGTGGTCTTTCCAACAGCTGACCATGTCTCACATGATCATGATTACAGAAGCATGCAAAAGGCACCTTTCCTCATGGATGGTCTCCCCAGTAGTGTCTCAGGACAGACCCTTCATTCAGCCCCCTCCGGTTGCCACAGTGACCACAGACGCCTCCCTGATAGGTTGGGGGGGCATTATCAGGGCAGGACAGTCCAAGGCTCTTGGCAGCCTCACGAGTACCATCTGCATATAAACGTCCTAGAAATGATAGCTGTGCTCCTAGCGTTGCAAGGTCTTCAGGACTCTCCCATCTGGGACCATTGCAATTCAAACGGACAACCTGTCAGTGGTGTGGTACATCAGCAAGCAGGGCGGAACCAGGTCCTACCCACTATGTCGAGAAGCACTCAGACTCTGGCAGTGGGCGATTTCCTCCCAATGATTTCTGATTGCAATGCACATCCCTGGGAGGTTCAATGTCATAGCGAACAGGCTCAGCAGAGCTATTCTCATGCCTCACGAGTGGTCTCTGAATCAGGTAGTTGCGGATTTGATCTTCCGCAAATGGGGACAACCTTGCTGCAATATTTTTGCCACCCCCTTCAACAGCAAATGCAGCAACTACTTCTCCCTTCTTCTGCTGCCAGGTCACTCTCCCAGAGATGCTCTAGTCCACGATTGGCCTCAGGGACTTCTTTATGCCTTCCCTCCGTTACGTCTGATACCGAACCTCATACAGAAAGCAATTTCGTTGGGTTGCAAAATGATTCTCATTGCCCCCTACTGGCCTCTACAGATATGGTTTCCGTTCCTGCACCATTACCTTCTCGAGCAGCCCTGGACTTTGGATCCAATTCCAGACCTACTGATTCATCAGTCAGGTGGGTTGCATCAATCCCTCCAAACACTCCAGCTGACAGCTTGGTTGCTCCACTTTCAACCTTAGCCAGGCTTCCCAGCATTTCCCCGGCTGTGCGTGAGATTATTGTCTCCTCTCACAAGTCCACAACTAGAAAGACTTAAGCTAGCAAATGTAAAGGTTTTTCTTGTTGGACAGAGGCTAGGAACATTGATCCCTTTTCAGCCCCAGTCCACGACATTTTGGAGTTCCTAGCACAACTTTTTCATTCTGGGTCCGCTTCTGGTACAATCAGGGTTCAATTGGCGGCCATTTCTAACTTTCATGTTGGGTTGTCTAATTCAAACATTATGTCTCATAAGCTATGTAAAGCTTTTCTAAGATGGACTACTCTCCTTAGACCCCCAGTGAGAGATCCCCTCCTCCTTGGGACCTTAATTTGGTACTAACCTTCTTAATTATGCCCCCCTTTGAACCTGCAGCTTCCTGCTACATTAAGTTTCTATCTTGGAAAACACTCTTTCTGGTAGCTATTACTTCAGCCAGACGCGTCTCTGAACTTCAGGCACTATGTGTTCGTCCATACTTAGTTTTTCATAAGGACAGGGTTGCTCTGAGGACTAATCCCTCTTTCCTTCCGAAAGTCTGCTCAGAAAATAATTTAAACCAATCTATAAACCTTCCTGTGTTTTTCCCTAACCACACCAACAAGGCAGAATACAAATTACACCAATTGGATGTTCATAGACAATTGCGTTTTTACCTGCATAGGACTAAGGATATAAGAAAGTTGGACCCAACTATTCCTTTCCTACGCTCTAGGCAAACAAGGTCTCCCAGTTTCCAGAGTGACCTTATCCAGGTGATTGCCTCACATTATTACCTTCATTTATCAATTGAAAAACAAAGAGTTGCCTATCAAACCAAAAGGTCATTCTACTAGGGCTTTGGCCACCTCTGTAGCCTTCCAGTCTAGGTTGCCCATGGATTCTGTCTGTGCATCTGATACGTGTGCAAATCCTCATACTTTTATTTCTCATTACAAGGTGGATATGGTCTCCAGGAGCAGAGCTGACTTTGGTTCCACTGTTCTGAAGAGTCTGTTCAAATGAGCCGCCCAGGATCGTAGGTGCTAGGGACGCTGTCCCAACCAGCAAGAACGATGGCGAGATAGACAACTTAACATAAAGAAGTTATGTTCCTACCATAACGTTCCATGTTAGTTGTCGCCTTCCTTCTTGCTTTCCACCCTCCATCCCCCTGTCCTATTGGATTGAGAGGAGTTTTCTTTTGGTTTCACTGGCTGAGTGTTCTCTGGTTTGTTTCCTCTACTGACTTAGAGAGTATGACAGGTATGCTCAACCTGTTTCTTCGACAGGTTGTTTTTCTGGCTAGGTCTGGGATTAGCTATTACAAACGAGATCTGGGTAGCTAGCGCTAGGCATCATGGGATAAGGGGTAGCCTTGAGCCAGTAAACAGCTCTCAAGCTATAGAAGATGGCCGAGTCAGAGCTGAGGATCGGCTCTGATCCCAACCAGCAAGAAGGAAGGCGAGATGAAGACAACTAACATGGAACGTTATGGCAGGTACATAACTTCTTTTTCTCATGAACTTATAAAATTGCTAGAATAACAGGATTTTGTGTTAGTATGCATTTTTCTGAAGGATATAAAGTCTAAAACTTAAATGTCTGTCGTTATTTAGCAACTTCAATCCGTTTTATAAGGAACAGACAAAAGATATACGGCAAAAAATCTGGACATTCTGCAGTTAAAAAAAAAAAAAAAAAAAATGGAAAAACAAAGCTGGGTTTTATATTCAGGTCCAGTGTATCTTTGAAATCTGTCTGGAAATTGGCCACCCACATAGGTTGTTGTTAACTTGTGGAATGCAGCGACAAATATAAATACAGCGTATTTAGTAATTTAAAATAAAGATGAAAACAATGTTTTTGCTTGTATGCTGGAGGGTACTTGCTCACCTTCTGGCATTCCACGTCACCATGCTTAGTTGTCGCATGATATGACAAAATACTTTGCTTAAAAAGCAAATGAGAGAGAACAGAAACATATGGGAACGAAAAAGAAATAAATAAAAAAAATCACAGAATTTTGTGAGTTTGCTTTTGTGGTCATGTCCCTTGTTGACAAGTTACTAGCTAAAGAAGCACAAAGTACAGTACTGAAAAGGGGAAATGGGTACGTTCTTGAGAAGGCTTGGCAGAAATCTAATATTATATTCATAATAAAGTATAAATGTATATGACCTTCTGCCTTCAAGAACACGTCAATCAATGTTACAGCCTTCAAACCCTTACAGCAGAAAGGGCAAGAACATCAGGTGTGATGGCAAGTAAATATTTTTAAAAGTCTTATTTTTCCATTAGTTATTTTTTGTGAAAACAGGAGCAGAACAATCACTGACCAAGACCAAACTTCTGAAGCTGGTGGGAATAGAATGCAGATGCAGCTACTAGTTAAGAAAATAAATATGTGGAACGAGTGAATTGATTCATTTAAAAGAAATATATATGGCCATTTAAACTTAGAGAGTTGTTGCACTTAGGTTCTGGTTTACCTCCCATTTCTGTGGGACCCTCTGGATTCCTTTGTTGACCTATATTCACATTTTCTAGTATGACATTCTAGTGCCTCATCAATCTGTCTGAAAAAAAGTGTTTCCTGAAATTTTATTGAAATATTTTGCTGTTCAGCTGCCTTACATGCCCCTTCTCCCACTTATCTTCTCAAGCCCACACCACCTTCTTGAACTACATAACGTAATAAATTCCAGTCAAGCCCATACTCACAGCCTTCCTGAACTTTGCACAGTCATTAAATGTTAAACCTTTCTTTACATACCTAACCCTCCTCTTATTTATCTCCTCAGCAAAAGCATATTAGTAACCCTCTTCTGCATATTTCGATTAAAATTAATACAAATCAGTTTTGAAGCTTAGATTTTTATGGTGGCCACTAGATAATTCAGTTATAATACGTATTGAAAATCTTGTACACTACATTTCCAAACATTATATTCTTTCAATAATCCCATTCCCCGCATACACACGCATACATACACATCCCTACCTCTCACTTGTCCATTCTTGCTCCACTACCGGGCAGTCTGTTTTATGGACAGTGGGCGTAGAAATAATGTTTACATTCAGTTATTTCATCAGATTTGCTTTTGGTCTTTCTTTTCACTCACACTGCTTAAATTTCTAAGCATTACTTCCAATATATAATAATTCTATGGCATTGGATCTGTGCAAATTGACTGTTCACAATTATCCTGATTTTGACTATAGTTCCCCATCATGGATGAGTTTTAGGGGAAGCTTTAATGTACAGTAAACATAGTTTCCATTAGATGAGCTGAAGCATACGAGTTTAAGTGGTGATATCATACTTACCTTCGTACGGTAATGTATGCATGAGGTCACTAGCATGTCTGCATGTTTGCCAATCATGCCATATTTGCATATTGTGTCACTGCTTTCTGGTTGTCAGTCTAGGGCATTGTCACACCCATTCCTGTGTGAAATACCCGGTGGGTTAATCTTCTTTAACAAAACACAGACGGTGTCCCACTGAGAACAGCACAAAAGCAGATTGTCAGACTGGATAACAAAAAAAAAAAAATCATTAAAATAAATAAATACAAATAGCACCCTTTATGTGATCGGACTGTACGGCACCCTAGGCGGTTGCTTAGTTTGCCTATGCCTAAGGCCGGCCGTGCCAGTAACACTCTAAAATCTCTAAAGTCTCAAATTACATGTGACTTTTTCTACCATTGCTTCCTGAAACCATTCCATTTCCTTCTCATGTGGTATTACTGAAGAAAATGATCAACAATATCAGTTGTGACAAATATTATATCTTTATTACATACATTTCTCTTTATCCCTTTAAGGAATCCTTTATATTCCATCTTGTTCTGTCTGTACTATATATCAGTTCCAAACTCTTCCTTCTAATAAAAAGCTTAAAATCAATTAATTTATTAATATGTCTTTTATTATTAGCGACAAACTTGAAACCTTTCATAAATTAAAATGGGTACTATTAACCTCTAAATTACTATAATGAAAGATATCAAAATTCTTATATGTAAACATGCTTTCATTTTGTACTATTTGTTCTTCACTGGTGTTCAAAGCTGCCCTCTGTTCATATACTCCTCTTCTTTCCTTATGCTCACCCTGTGTTTTCATCTTGCCCCCCTTTGCCTGTTGTAATTGGTCATTGCTTGTTTTTTATTCTTTCTGACCTTCTTAGGGGTGGAAATTCTAAAGGGTCATTCAAATCAAAATAAAAATTCTCCCTAATTTCCCCTCTACCATAATTCTCAAACCTTTCATATTGCCTTTTATTTGGTGAATGATACTTTCCTCTATAATAATCTTCCTTCCTATAATGTCTCTTTATCTGAGTTAGCCATTTCTTTTGTATTTTTTAATGTAATAGTTATTTTCTTTGTACTGCCCAGGCCTTGGAAAACTCCTCCTTTCCCTGCATTCTTTTCTGCCTCTTTCCGACCTTTTACATTTCCTTCTTAATAGGAAGACACATTTCTCATTTATTTTTCTTTTGATGTTGTATTTACTTCTTTCTTCCTCAACTGTAAACATCATATCATGAATTATCTTTTTATTAACGTTATCTGTTTATATAACCTATCTGTTTCTTTTTCATTTTGATAATAGAAAGCTTTAATAATAGACAACCCACAGTTATCAAAGATATTTAACAACTCTTTATGAAAATCGGATCCTTCTATTACATTATTAGGATATTTATACACTGTTAAACCTTTTGGCACTATTTCTTTACATAAAACATTCCATAAGATATTTGTTATCCAATTGTAATGTTTTGTACTTGAGCATTATGTCGTACAATATGTTAATGTTGGCTTCATATGTGTTAACATTTTCAGTCTCATCTTGTCCAGTACACGTAAACAATTATTGTGCGTCAGCCATGCACCACGATCAAAACCATCAAAGATATGTATCATGCTGTTATCTCCACTTAAAAGAGCTAATCTATAAAACTGACCTTTTAAAGCATTCTTGTGTAGATGCCATGGATGCATGCTAGTACAATGAAGAGTATTAACTTTTTACATTGCTTTTTATAGAGACAAGTGTTCAAAGCCGATGATCAAAACACATGTACATCTAAAAAAACAACATTTACCATAGAAAAATTTAACATAAATCTTAGAGGCAAAGATGTAAATAATCGATAAAATTATGTAAATATTAACAGTACCTGTACAAATAAAGAAAACATCAACAAAACAAAAGTAAAAAAAAAGGTGTAAAACGCTGAAAGAAATTACATTCCCAGTATACCAGTACCATGTTCGCTTAACTATTCGCGCATATGGTACCAATGGCTATACCAACCTTCTGATGAAAAAATTTCTCATTAAAAAAAATAAAAATATTTTTCAAAATAACATCAAATAAAGAACATACAAGATATATACAGTCATTGCTGTAGTCATATGTGGTGAATAAATGTGTTGGCTGATCGTTCAACTATTTCAACAATTGAAAGAAATATGTAAGGTCCCAAAGCATGCAACAAAGTTGAGAAGGTTTAGGATTTTTTCATGGAAGGTGTTTGCAAAGGTATTTTAATAGTCCACGAGAAGACTTCAGAGGATTTTTTCTTCAGTTGATAGCAAATGAGTGTGATGGGGAAGAGAAAGGTAAATGGGAACGTATTTCTTAGAATGTAATAAGTTGAAAAATGAAAAAAAAAACCTGCAGAATACTTTTACAGAAATTTTGGGGGGAAATGTTTATATTTTAGAAAATTATTTTGAGCTGAGTTATAGGATCTGAATTACCTAGGCATAGTAAGGTATTACTACGTTTAATATTATTAGTTGCCAAAAGAATGGTCAGTAGAAAATGGAAACACAAATCTGTTTCCATCATAAAGGATGCTCTGGATATTATAAAGGAGATTAAAGAACTTGGGATTGGTATTTAGAAAAGGAAAAGAGCAATTATCACAAAAACTGACTTTGTGGGAATAGTGTATACAGGGTAATGGTCAGGAGGAATAAGGCTTGCGTTTAAGGGAGGGGAGAAATTGAATACTTTACATAATGGTGAAGTGATTGAAAATTGTTAATAAGATATCCTATAGAGGTATTGGAGGCATTTCAGAACATTTGTATAAAACAGAGGAATGTGGAAATCAAGAAAAAGCACAAATGGAAATATTTATGTAAGACTTAACTATGCCAAGGTTAGAGGTGAATGAGGCTCAACAACCAGTATTTAAGATGGGAGAAGAACAGATAAAACATTAGCATATAATCAATCTGCAGGAAAATCTCCAAGAGCAAATGATATTCCTGTGGAAATTTGGAAGTTAGGATGGAAGAAAGTGATAAAGATATGGAAGATTTTGTTTAACAGTATTTTAAAAGGAGGGAAAGCAGCAACATCTTAGAAGAAAGCTGTGGTGGCTGTATTACCAAAAAACATTAAAAGATCCATCCAACCCAGATTCATATGGACCATTTTCGATTTTTAAACCATGATTATAAAATGCTTATGTCTGTACTAGCTAAAAGAATCACAGTGATGTTGCCAAAAGTAATAGATATGGATCAATGTGGTTTTCTGGAATGGAAGCAAACATTTAACAACATTAATTGAACAATGATGATCCAAAGGGAAACAGAATGTAAGAAAATACAACTTTTTTTGATGACTCTTGATGTAGAGAAAGCATTTGACAGATTAAGATGGGATATTATAAGCAGGGCAATGGAAGCATTTACATTTCCCCTGATAAAATAATAAAGCAAAAGTACTTAGCCTCCCTTTGACAAGATGTGTAGGGGAGAAAATAGCTGGCACAGCCCAAGTCAATAAAATTATAACTGAGTAATCCTTAGAATAGGTGTCCTTAGAACAAGAGGTTTGTATTATGAGACCGTAATAAAACACAGGAGGTTTTAAGATCTTTTATTCCAGTCCATTATTCAGGCAGGTGAGTGTTGTTTAAAACAGTGTGTATCAGTTGTACTCTTTTTATGTCATAGACAGTGGGCGTGCTATAGGGTAGTGACTACCTTGAAGAGTGTGCTGTATAAGGCACCTTTCCACCCTGAGGTTGTCTTTATAATTGAAAACCCTTCCCATATGATGTCATCCAAAGAAAATGTTTCCTTTACTTTATTTCTAATTCAATAACTATGAAAGTTTAAAACTTATCCAGAAAAAAAACAGAAAACATAATTATAGCCTTTCCTCCTTTAAATCTTTTTGTGCTACTCACAAAGAAATATAACATCAAAAATAAGGGGGAAATGTAGAACAGAACTCTAGCTGTTGAATACCTGTGATGTGAAGGATTTAACTTAGAAAGCCTTCTTCTTCTTTCGGCTTTTAGGGGTCGCCACAGCGGATCACCTGTCCGATCATGATTGGCAGTAGAGTTTTACGGTGTCGAGTTGCCAGCCCAGCGCCCAACCTTCCACAGAATGCACACGCACGCACTCACGCCTAGGGTCAATTTAGTGTGTCCAATCAACCTATAGCATGTCTTTGGGATGTGGGAGAAAACTGGAGCACGCGGAAGAAACCCACGCGACCACAAGGAGGACATTCAGACTCCGCACAGAAGGCACCCCAGCCGAGGATCGAACCGGAGAACCTCTTGCTGTGAAACAACGCTAACCGCCGCACCACCGTGGCCGCCCTTAACTTAGAAAGCCTAACACAGGATATATCACAGAATGATGGAACAGTGAGTCCCAAACAGGTGGAAAGTGAGACATCTGAAGAAGAAAAATGGACATTGGAAATAGAGAGATTTGATATAGTGCAATATTTATGCAAATGAGAAATCAAACTAAGTACAAAAAAAGTGGCACCAAAGATATATGAAGAGAAATATAGGCAAAGGCTCACAGCTATGGAAAATTTCACAATACAATAAGAAAACAAAGGGGGAACGAAGATTATAATGGAGAACTTAAAGAAATAGAAATTAAAGTTATGGATTACCTGTGAAGTGAAGGATTTAGTGTAGAAATCCAAGTCTGGTAACATCACAACATGATGGAGCAATAAAGTCCCCAAATTAAGGAGAATCAAGTGGAAAGGGAAGCATCTGATCACTTGCCACATGATAATGCTCTGGAACCTTCAGTAGGAAACCAGAACAAAAATTCATGGTTATGCAGCAAGGAAGGAAACAGTGCCAACCCTGTCACAGCCAGTGTTGTGGAGTGATGGGCCATTGAGTTCCCTTAAGTACCTTTATCTGCACTTTTTTTTTCAAAAAAATACAATATTTAAATTGATTTTAACTGTGTGTTGCAGGAATATTAACTGAACTGGAAGTTAGTCAGTGTTTGCTGAATTTTGTTATTTGCTAGTAATTACAGGTGTGGGGGTAGCCACATTCTTTGATTTCCTGTCCTTGCCTATTTAAGTGGTACAGTGTGAAATATTTTCTGCTTAAAAACCTCAGCTTTGGCCGGCTAAGAACTTGCTGTATTCAACTGAATGTATAAGAGAATTTAAGTACCTTTATCTGCACTTTTTTTTCAAAAAATACAGTATTTAAATTGATTTTAACTGTGTGTTGCAGGAATATTAACTGAACTGGAAGTTTTGATTCTGCTCTTCAGTTAGTCCCACCCACCTTTCCTGTTTTTGTTTTGGTGTTAATCTTAGTGGCCTTGAAACTGTCCACCCCTCTTGTAAATTTGTGATGTTCTTCATCTCACATTGCTGCAGTCCTTACACTTGGGTAGTCCGCTGTCCTCGGTCGGCCCGAATATCAAAGTATTAGGCTGACGTCGGTCAAGGCGCTTAAGACTGACATCAGGACGTCAGGGTACAAATGCGCATGACCGACGTCATATCCTCAGTCTTTTTTGCCGCATGGTCCGATGCAGAAGCAGCGTTGCAAGTGCCGTTCGGCGTTCTGAAATTTTTCGAATTTGGAGTTTCAGACCGAGTCAAAGTTGGCTAAGTACCCCGTTGGGGAATATTTTAGTTTTTTCTTGCCTCAGTGGTTTACCGGATGTCAGAAAAAGTGAATAACTGTATTTCTTGTGGGAAACAGATACCGCATAGAGATTATCATACTTTGTGTATTCCTTGTTTGGGGCCTGAGCACGACGTTGTTGGGTGTCGCTTTTGTGCTAGGTTCAATAAGCGCACTATTAAGCGAAGGTTAGATTGTGCCAGGTTGGTCTTCGGGAAGCGGTGCAATTATAATATGCCGTTGGATGCTCCGACGCCCGCTTCTTCGAAGAAGCGCAAAGACAAAGCAGCTAAACCCAGGCAAGAAGAGTCGTCCGTACCGGACGCCGGTTCTTTAGAGGCGTCAGTGGAACCGGTGGTTCCGCCGGAGGCTTCTCTGGAGTCCCAGGGGGAGACTTTGATTTTGCAGGATGTGGCCTCTCAGGAGGCAGGTCAGGCTGAAGGGGCTTCTCAGGTTACTGTACTCCCCTCCCTTCCTAGGGTGGTTAGGCCCTCTCCTTCTGTTTCCAAGGCTTCTCCCAGAGGCAGGCCAGGTTTAGCTTCTGTTGGTGTCACTCCTAGTTCATCAGGATCTGTGCCCAAGAAGCATATGCTTAAAATGGCAGAAGATTTAATTACTTTGATTAGAGGTTCTTTGCCCCCTCCTGATAAGAGGCCTAGGGTGGAACCAGAGTTGGGGAGTTTTGAGCAGGCTGTGGATGTTTCAGAGTCTTCGGCTGAAGACTTGCAGGAGTATTCTCCTTATTCTGATTCTGATGTGGATGATTCTACTCCTTCTGCTTCTCCTCCAGAGGATTTTTCTTTTTCAGAGACTCTTCATTCCATGAGGGAACATTTTAAGTGGGAAGGTCAGGACTTCTCTGATTCCAGGAAAAGGCTTAGGGAATTTTTGCTTTTACCCCAGCATAGGCCTTTGGCTATACCACCTGTTCTGGATGTTGTGGAAGATGTGTTTACAGAGGCTTCACTTAATCCTGATTCTTTGCCTCCTGCTCCTGTTAAACCGGACAGGTATTACAGGGTGCCTGAAGCTCATAAATATCTTTATAAGAGTCCTAGGGCGGACCCAGAAACTGTTAGTCAGGGACCTAAGGGTGTCAAGGCCTCTGTTGTAAAAAATCCGGTTCCTCCAGATAAAGAGGCCAGGGCTTTGGATAGATGGGGAAAGAAAGTTTATATTTCTTCCACCTTAGCTATGAGGGCTTTGAATTGCCAGTTTCACATGTTGAAATATCAAAACTATCTTCTTTCTCAATTGAAGTCTAAGGTAGATGCTCTGGCGGAAGGTATTGAGTGTAAAGAATTACAAGATTTGGTACATGTTTCTGAACAGGTGGGTAAGCATTCTTTTACAATGTGGTTTTGATGCTGTACAGGCCTCGTCTAGGGTGGCTGCCACTGGGTCAGTTCTTCGCAGGCACGCCTGGCTGAGGGATCAGAATTTATCTGACCATGTTAAGACAAGGATTTTGGATGCTCCTTTACAGTCTGATGTGTTGTTTGGTTCCCCTGTGGAGGCAGTCTTAAAGAAAATGGAAGACAAGGCTAAGTCTATGCAGACTGTTAAAGATTTTTTACAAGTTCAGCCTCCGAAGTTTAGTAGGAATTGGCCTGCTAAGGGGTGGACGTACCCTTCTTATGATTCACAGTCTAGGGGTAGATCTAGACGTGGTAGGGGCAGAGCTCAGGGCTCTTTCAGACCTAGAACAGGGAGTTCACCTGCACAGTCTTCGGGTGAGGGCAGGGGCCAGTCCTTTCGTAAACAGGCCCAATGACCTACCTTTTCAGCTGCCAGAGCCTTCTTGTCTGGCAGCACCTTTGGGAGGAAGGTTGGCACTCTTCAAGGGAAATTGGAGTTTAATTACCCAAGACAGATGGGTATTGGATATCATACACTAAGGTTACAAGTTTTATTTCCATACCTTGCCTCCTTTCAAAGGCATGCCAGACGTTCCTCCTCAGCAAAGAATAGAGGCTCACAAACAAATTTCTCTGCTGCTTCAAATAGGGGCCATACAGCCGGTCCCTCTGCCAGAAGTGGGCCTAGGATTTTATTCTCGCCTGTTCCTAGTACCAAAGAAGGGGAACACGTGCAGACCAATTTTGGATTTATCTATCCTCAACACTTATCTGGACATTCCCAAGTTCAAAATGTTGACGTTACAACAGCTTTTACCTCTGCTGGGCAAAGATCACTGGATGGTGACTCTGGATCTCAAGGAGGCTTACCTTCATGTTCCTATCAGGCTAAGTTGCAGGAAGTATCTGCGTTTTCGGGCTGGGACTTCTCATTATCAGTTCTCTGCATTGCCCTTTGGCTTATCTACTGCGCCCAGAGTGTTCACGAAGGTTCTGGCTCCAGTGATAGCTTTCTTCAGGCTAAAAGGAATACAGATCTATCCTTATTTGGACGATTGCCTGATTCTGGCTCAAGGAAGGGACGAACTTCTTCATCATTTGCAATATGTGATAGCAGTGCTAAGATGCCTGGGGTATTCTGTGAACGAAATAAAGTCCAGTCTAGTACCCTCTCAGGACATGTGCTTTCTGGGTGTGAGACTGAATACAGCATCCCAGATGGCCTTTTGACCCCGGACAAACAAAAGAATCTTTCCCTTTACTTCCATCAATTGTCTCATCAGTCCAGGCTGACTGCAAGGACAGTCCTTCAAGCCTTAGGGTTCATGGCATCTTGTATTCTGGTGCTTCCCAATGCCAAACTGCATATGAGGAAGCTACAATGGTATCTCAAAATGTATGGACACAGCACTGCCAAGATATGGACACTGTCATTCAGATAATACCTTGCATTCAAAAGGAATTTTTGTGGTGGGCTCAGGAATGTCACCTAAACAAGGGACTCTCTGTGACCCGGCCAGAGGCGAGTCAGATTCTAACGACAGATGCCTCAGACAAAGCTTGGGGAGCTCATCTAAATGGAAAGTGGATACAAGACACGTGGCCTGCCAGACTACAACATCTACATATCAACTTGAAGGAGATGTTAGCAGCCCAATTTGCATTAATAGCTTTCAAGGATTTACTTCTTCCAGGGCAGGTGTTGGTTCTAACAGACAACACAACTGTCATGTGGTACATCAACAAGCAAGGGGGAACACATTCTTATCCTCTATGCAGACAGGCAATGATTTTTTGGGAGACTGCTCTCAGTTTACAACTAAATCTTCAGGCAAGGTTTCTGCCGGGAGCACAGAACTCCTTAGCAGATGTGTTGAGCAGACGAATTATGGATCCCCACGAGTGGAAATTGGATCCTCATGTATTTCAGAAATTGACAGTGTCATGGGGAACTCCAGACATAGATCTGTTCGCTTCTCCACTAAACTACCAGCTGCCAAAGTTTTGCACAAAAAGGTTTCATCCCACAGCTTGGAAAGTGGATGCTCTTTCTTTCAATTGGAGCAATCTTCATGTGTATGCCTTTCCACCTCTGCCTCTCCTCCCAAAGGTACTCCTAAAGGTCAGACAGGACAAGCCAAAGATGATTTTAATAGCTCCAGATTGGCCTCGACAGCACTGGTACCCATTACTGAGAAGTCTGGTACAGGAGCCTCCATGGCCTTTGCCTTCGATTCCACACCTGCTGTCTCAGGAGAACAGTCATTTGCTCAATGTCAAACTTCACTCTCTTCACCTAACAGCCTGGCATATTCTGTTTTAAACCCTGGAGGGTCTCAGCTTCCACAGCAAGTTTTGAATGTTATTTTGGAGGCCAGAAGGCCTAGTACAAGGAAAGTGTACGCAGATAAATGGAAGAGATTTTTATTTTGGAGTGCAGCAAAGGAATTTGATGTTTCTAAGCCTAATTTAAGTGTGGCTCTTCAATATCTTGCTGAGTTACTGGACAAAGGTTTGTCCTTCTCTTCTATTAAGATTCATGCTGCAGCAATTTCTGCTCACTATGACTGTGACCCACCATTGTTTTCTCATCCTTTGTTCAAGCAATTCCTTAGAGGGGCAAAGAATATAAGACCCCCACGTAGAGCTCCTACTCCTGCTTGGGATCTCAATTTTGTGTTGGAGAAACTCACTCTACAACCTTTTGAGCCTGCAGCTACTGCCGAGTTGAAATATTTATCATGGAAGACTGCTTTTTTGTTGGCCATTACCTCTGCGAGAAGGGTTTCTGAATTACAGGCCCTTATGGCAGTTGAGCCTTTCTTAATTTTCCATAAGGACAGAGTATCTTTGCGTACTAATCCTTCCTTTATGCCTAAAGTGGTTTCTAGTGTGGCTTTAAACCAAACTATTCATTTGCCTACTTTTTATGCAAACCCCCAACCCCCAAAATAAAGGGGAGAAGATTTTGCACACTTTGGATATACACAGGCAGTTGTGATATTATTTGAGCAGAACTAAAGGGTTCAGGCAGTCTCAGCAGTTTGTTTCATTTGCTTTGGGTTCTCAGGGCAAGCCTATTTCAAAACAAACTATTTCTAAGTGGATTGGGTTTTGTATTGCTTTCTGTTATTCCCATCATGGTAAGGAGATTCCAGTTGGGATTAGGCCTCATTCCACTAGGGCTACTGCCACTTCTACAGCTTTTTTAAGGGGGGTGGCAACTAAAGATATCTTAGAGGCAGCCACTTGGAGTTCAGTGCATACTTTCTCTAAGCATTACCACCTTCCTCTTTACTCTAAATCTAGGGCTAGTTTTGCCACTGCAATTCTACATGGCATTTTGGCAGCACCTAATGCTTTATAGTTTTGCCATCCTCCCTTACCTCTGCTTTGGGATTCTACCCAAGTGTAAGGACTGCAGCAATGTGAGATGAAGAACATAGTACAGTTTTGTACCTACCATAAATGTAGATGTTCGAAGCTCTACATTGCTGCAGTCCAATTTACCCTCCCTCCTTCCCCTCTGTAGTTAGAGGCGGTGGTGTGGTTTGGGTTGTAAATATTGTGGATATTGTATATATTGTACATATGGTTAGTGCAAGGGTGGTTGGTTGTTTTTTGCTGTCTTTTGGTTTTGGCCTTTCTTTTTAGGGTCTTCTGACATCTGGGGCAAGAAAAGACTGAGGATATGACGTCGGTCATGCGCATTTGTACCCTGACGTCCTGATGTCAGTCTTAAGCGCCTTGACCGACGTCAGCCTAATACTTTGATATTCGGGCCGACCGAGGACAGCGGACTACCCAAGTGTAAGGACTGCAGCAATGTAGAGCTTCGAACATCTACATTTATGGTAGGTACAAAACTGTACTTTTGGATACTCCTTCTGGGCCCATCTCATTTGCTCACTCAACTGAGTGCAGTGAGATCATATTCTGATTTCAGGCACTCCTACTGTGTACAAAGAGAGCATCTGGGAAACAGAAAAAAAAATTAAGCTCGTTTCCTGCCTTTCCTGTTAAGTGGTATAGACTATTTGTAGGCTTCTGAGCCCCCAAGCCCTTCTGTGTTGGAGGGAAGCCTTCTAGCTTAGTTTTTTTTTTCTTATAACTAGCCAGTTTTAAAGTTTTAGCACTCAAATCTGTTTCTTTGATCTCAGCACTTGTTCAGAAAAAAAAAAAAAATTCATCTGCTTTTACTGTACTTGTGTTTCTACCTACTTTATTTTACTTTTGCATCATCTTAAAAGTACTCAATTGTATTTAATACTGCTTGGTGTAACTCATTCTAAGCCTTTTCATTTAAACACTTGGGCTTCGGACCAGTTGTTTTGCACTGAGAGGGTTTGTGGTCTGCACTGTAGTGGCAGAACAGGTAGCTTACATCCTTCTAGGTTGGGAACTGCTGATTGAGGGCTAAGTGTCTGTTATTCTAAAAGTGTATTAATTCTGGTTTAAGCACTTGGGCTTTCAGGCTAGTTATTTTACATTGAGAGGGTTCGTGGTCTGCACTCTTGTGGGAGAAGAGGCTGGACTCTGCCCTTCTGAGCTGGGAATTTCTGGTTAAAGGCTTATAGTGCATGCATATCTGAACTGCTTCTTACTGAAGTTGGTGCGCCTTGTTTGCTGTGGCATAGACTGGATTCGGGCCCGCTGGATCTAGCTTTGTTTGTGCAACTTGAGCACTAATCCAGGCATTCTCTAAAGTATTCAGTTGTATTTATTACTGCTTGGTAGTAACTTGATTATAGTGTAGCTATCATTCTAAGTCTTTTGGATTAAGCACTTGGGCTTCAGACCAGTTGTTTTACATTAGGAGGGTTTGTGGCATGCACTGTGGTGGCAGGGCAGGTAGCTTTCATCCTTCTAAGTTGGGAACTGCTGATTGAGAGCCCAGTGTCTGTTATTCTTAAAGTGTATTAGTTCTGGTTTAAGCACTTGGGCTTCAGGCCAGTTATTTTACATTAAGAAGGTTCGTGGTCTGCACTCTTGTGGGAGAAGAGGCTGGACTCTGCCCTTCTGAGCTGGGAATTTCTGGTTAAAGGTTTATAGTGCCTGAATATTTGAACTGTATCTTACTGAAATTGGTACACCTTGTTTGCTGTAGCATAGACTAGATCCAGGCCTGCTGAATCTAGCTTTGTTTATATGCTTGTTGTTTGTTTGCTTGTTATTTCCCTGGAACGCTAATTCCACCTAATACGCGGCTTCTCAGCGCTTTTGTGGATCACTAGTGATATCTGCATTGCTTACTGTAATTTCCTTGTTTCACTTGAAAGAAAGTTACTGTTTGTCGTTTTTGCATTTAAGTTAACCTGTAACACATTGCACTTAAGTTACCTGGCACTTGCTCGCTAAAGCAATTATATAAGTCAGCACTAAAAATTAAAAGCACTACACCCTCACTCCCAACTGGCCTTGGTTTTCAATTATTAAGGAATTCCCAATATTATTCTAGCATGTCCAAAGGTCAGTTGTCAATCTCCTCTCCGGTCCAGCTGGTGAATCTGGGAATCTTGAGGCAATGTTACAACTGCCTCATGTACACAGACAACCCTCTCCTCCTCCCAACAAATTCCAACACATGTGAGAGATGCAACCATATAGCCAAACTGGAGGCTAAGCTCTTTCAACTCAGTACTGGCATAACCAGTCAGGAGGAGAAGGAAATCACACTCACTACAATTCCAGTCTCACATAGACCTACCACGACAGCAAACCAAACACATAATCACACAAAAACATACTCGGAGGCTCTAAATAAAAATCTGCCTAAGCAGCAGAGACCTCTATAGCAGGCACCCAAGCAACCGCTACCCCAAAACAAAACACGTGCAACACATATCTCACAAAGCCAGTGTGCCGAACAGTCATAGCCCTTAAGACTAAACAACACAGCTGATACACTTGTAATACGTGACTCTGTCGTCAGGCACACTGATGTCCCGCTCACCAGGCTGAACAAGGAGAGGGTCACGGTGAGCAGCCTGTCGGGTGCTAGGATCCGCCACATAACACAAGCACTCAGGTCACTCCAAGGCAAGTACAAATATGACTCCGTCATTGTCCATGCTGGTGTGAATGACCTGAGACGTACCTCCCTGGACTACATGAAAAGATACATAAAGGAGCTCTCTGAGCATGTAGCCCAGGCCGGTATGACCCTGACCTTACCCTCACCAAGAATGATGCCACAATATGAAGACAAGATGATCAATTTCAACAATTGGCTTAAGTACTGGTGTCATTCAAAGGGGATCCAATGCCTGTCAGCTTGGGATGATATGCTCGACAAGCCACGATGCTTCGCTAGGGACGGCTTGCACCTGTCACCCCTGGGCTTTTGGATATTGGCAAAGGCTCTTGCTACCCCCATAGTGCCTTTTTTTAGGCAAGGCTCAAAAGACAAACCCACCTCCATAGGTATCACAAGGAATAAGAAATTGAGTAATGCTACTCAATGCCAGAAGTCTAAACCTCAAGATGCACGCACTCGAAACTCTCCTTAGCGTGGAGAACATCGATATCTGTGCAGTAACAGAAACCTGGTTCAGGGCTCCTGAGAGCACCCCAGCACTACCAGGTTATACCTCATACCATGCTTTTCGGCCCCAAAACTTGGACCGAACCACAAAAGGAGGGGGAGTATCGATATTCATCAAAGATACCCACACCTCCAGGTTGGTGGCAAAGCACGAAGCATCAGAGACTATTCATGTGCAACTAACAGTGGGTAAAACTGCCTTCCAGTTTATAGCCTGCTACAGACCACCCTCCCAAACCCAGGAACTCCACTCGGCCTTTCTGAGAACACTGGAAAATATGAAGGTCTCTCCAAACACCATTATATTGGGCGACTTCAACTACCCAAACATAGACTGGGAGCATTAATCTAGCTCCAACACCCTAGCCCAAAGATTCCTAGAATTTATAAACTCAAATGCTATGGAACAACTTGTTACCACTCCCACAAGAGGGGAAAACATACTGGACCTGATCATCACCAACATGGGGACTCTATGCTGCAGACCAGAAGTGTATCCCTCACTGGTAAGATCAGACCATAAACTAATCTCACTGGATATTCACATCCCGACCCCACCCCCTGCCCAGAAAACCACAGTGAAAAACTTCTCTAAAGCAAATTTCACACTCCTCAAAATCGAGGTGGAATCCTTCAAAGCCCCCGGGCCTGTGGAAAATACGGCCCAGACCGCAAAATCCTTTATAAACACATTCTATGAACACCTTCAGGAATGCATGGATCATGCGATCCCAAATAAAACCAAGACCCAATCCTCCAAAGGCAGATATCCTGTCTGGTGGACCCCAGCCATAAACAAACTATACAATAGAAGGAGGAAGCTACTAAATGATAGAGCAAAATCCCAAAAAGGGAAGGCATCACTGATCAGTATTAACAAAAAACTACGGGCACTCATAAAATTGTCTAAGGCCAGCTTCGAGAGAAAAATTGCACAGGACACTAAGGATAATCACAAGGCTTTCTTTAGTTATGTTAGGAACCTGCGTGGTAATTCCCAGATATGCTCAGAATTAGTCCAAAATGACAAAAAATGCACTGAACCCACAGACATTGCCAACATCCTAGCTGACAGGTTAAGCGCAAACTTCTCCCCCCCCCCCTCCCCACCAAAAGGGCAAATATCTATTCCAGCAGAGTGCTGCCACCCCCCCCCCGACATCTCAGATGCTCAGGTAAGAGCCGCCCTCTCCAAAGCAAAAAACGCAGCATCAATGGGACCAGACGGTGTCCCGGGCTGCGTCCTACATGAACTCCAAGAGCAGCTAAACCCAAACATAAAACTACTGTTCAATCTCAGCCTTACTACAGGATATGTGCCCAAAGAGTGGTGTACAGCAACAGTGGTCCCTCTCCATAAAGGTGGTGCCTCAACGGATCCTGGAAACTATCGCCCCATAAGCCTGACTAGCTTGGTCTGCAAAGCTATGGAAAGGATCATCATGGACCTCATCAATAAAGATATTGGGGACCTACAGACACTGGATCCTACCCAGTTCGGCTTTGTTAAGGGCAGATCCTGCCTCTTAAACCTGGTTGATTTCTTTGAAACAGTCACCAAGGCCATTGACGAGGGGAAGGTGGTCCACACAGCCTACCTGGACCTTGCAAAAGCCTTTGATACAATACCCCCCTCGGGCATTATAGATAAGCTCACCAGCTTCAATATAAACCCCTATGTCACTAGATGGATTGCAAACTGGCTCAAGGACAGAACCCACATGGTTAGAATTGCTGGAGCCATGTCAGACTCCAAACCAGTTACAAGTGGTATCCCACAAGGCTCAGTCCTGGGACCTCTGTTGTTCGGTATATATTTCTCGGAGGTACAGGCCAACTCGGAAGGACTGTGGCTGACCAAGTTCACAGATAACTGCAAACTGAGCGCCATAATCGACTCTCCAGCCGACACAAGCATCCTCCAAAAGGGCCTCATAGAAACAGACAACTGGTGCCAGAGCCATGGCTTAAGCTAAATGCCAAAAAGTGTATAGTCATCCCCTTTGGCAAAAACAAAGTGCCCACAAATTACCACATAGGTGGTAATCCATTAAGTACAGAAGAAGTAATTAGGGACCTGGGGACCCAAGTTGATAGCAATCTCTCATTTGACAACCACGTGGCCAAAGTGGTTAGAAAAACATTTTATATAGCCCACCTAATCATGAAGGGATTCACATCTAGATTAGGGGAGGTCATCGTGCCTCTTTATTCATCCCTCATCAGGCCCATAATTGAGTACAATGCCCCTTTTGGGATGTACCTTACCAGACACCTGCGGCAACTGGAAAGACCCCAAAAGTACCTCACTAAGTGGATCAAAGGGCTCAGACAGATGCCATATGCTGCCCGGTTAAAGAAACTCCAGCTCTACTCAGTGGCATACCGCCTGTTCAGAGGCGATCTGTGCCTGACATATAAAGCCATGTCCAACCCGGAATTAATGGACATGCCGCACCTCAGAAAATCCAAATCCCATCGTGCTACGCGCTCGAGAGACTTGAACCTCAGCACTGAAATAAATAGGACATGTTGGAGGGACAGATTCATAACCCAGAGGCTCCCTTCACTCTGGAATAAAATCCCAGTCCAGGTTAGGCAGAGTCCGTCATTGACTCTCTTCAAGAGGAATCTTGATGAGTGGATGGGAGATCGTAGATTTACCCCGGGTATCACTTCTGTGTCACTGTTAGACAGAGGCACAGTATACTAACCTCGAAAAAGGGCATAGCAAAATAAATTTAAAATGGGTGGCAAAAGCCAAACACATTTTGGCTAGGCTTATAATTGCCCTAGGGCAGATAGCCTAGTATGAACCTATGAACCTTAGAAAGGAGCAACAGATGATGCAGGATACAGCTGAACAGGATATGCCACAGGAAGACATTTTGAAACTTTCTGTAGAATACCCACAGGAAACAGAGAACAAAGAATATGTCCTCAGTTTAGAAAAAAAGATTTGACAGAAGAATTGCTTGTTTTAATAGAGATGGGTAGACATTTTAAGACCAATGAAATTAATAGATTACAGAAAGTAAGACCCAAAATGTTCGAAGTCTGATAAAATAGATTATCACAGTAATCAAGACTTTTAACAGAAATTCATCCCATATAGTAGAAGTCAAGAGAATATATTCAGCTAAATAACAGTGAAAGTCTTAACATAAAAATACGGAATAATAAGGAAGAGGAGGGGAAGAAATAAAATGCCATCATGGAAGCACTGAATAGAGAAAACTATAAAGCAGTTAAGGCAAGAAGTGTCAATGTTAGAAGAATATAGAAGAGGGGAAAGGTCAACAAAAATACTTAGATAATATGATAAAAGCAATGCACAGTTATCTGAAGAGACCAGGCTCTGTCGTGCACTGTTTCAAAGATCTGATGATGATCTTCATGTTTCACTGTTGCAGTCATTACATTTGGGTAATCTGCTGGCAGGTTGCCCTCAGTCGGCCTGAATTCCAAAGTCTTGGGTCCTGCGTCGGTTGATGTCTCTTCTTCCATGACGTCAGGTTGTCAGGGGTATAAAACATGTAGCCGGTGTTATTTTCTTTAGTCTTTCTTGCTGTGCAGTGCCTGAAGCAAAAGCATTTCACAAGTGCCGGTCGGCCGACTACTGAAATATTCATGTTTGAGTTTCAGAACCGAAGTCTTCACTAAAGCTGAGTACCCCATTGGGGAAGCTTTTTTCTTGCTTTTTACCGATGTCAGAAAAAGTTAATAATTGTATTACTTGTGGGAAGCAAATACCTCATAAGGATTTCCGTTTATACTGTATTCCTTGCCCAGGCCCTGATACAACGTGCCTGGCTGTCGGTTTTGTGCTAGATTTAACCAATGCACTATTAAGCGTCTGTATATTTTTGCATCAAAGTATTTTGGAAACAGATTTAACTACCCAGAAATGTAATCGGATAGCAATCCGACTACCGGAGTACATAAAAAACGCAAAGAAAAGGACAGAGAAATGCAGTCGACCTCCAAAACCGACGACAAAGCTTCTCCTAAGCCATTCGCCGGTTCGCCGGTACTCAGTGAGATGCTTTTGCAGCTCCCATTACCCGCTACCTTCGAGTCGCAGGTCTCTACCGACACCCATGTGGAGTCAGGCATGCCGCAAGATACTCAAGGTATTGGGCCGACGGATGTATCTTCCTCAGATGGGTCCGGAGCCACTGAGCAGGCACTGGCTTCTGAGGGTGTATTCAGACCTCAACATTTGTATATCAAACAGACGACAGCTGCAAAACCAAAGACAAAAGCAACTTCTAAAACTAAAAAACTGACGCATGAGCCACGTGCACAGGCCTCTATGCCTAAAAAACAAATGATCAAAATGGCTGAATACCTTATTACCTTGATCAGGGCTACCCATCCCCCTCCAGATAAGAGGCTTAGGTAAGACACTGACTGAATCTTCAGATCAGGTTTCTATTTCTTCTGATTCCTCTTCTGATCAGGAATTATCTATTCCTCCCTATGACGATTCTGATGCTGAGGAGTCTATTCCAGCTGCATCTCCTCCTGAGGATTATTCTTTTGGAGAAACATTGCATACTTTGAGGGAGCATTTTCTCTGGGAGAGTCAAGACTTCTCAGAATCAAAAAAGAGGCTCAGGGATTTCCTCCTTCTCCCTCAGCACAGGCCTTTAGCCATTCCCCCTGTCCTAGACATTGTGGATTATGCGTTTTCGGAGTCAAGCTTGATCCCTGACTCCTGGCTCCCAGTAAGCCTGACAGATATTAGTCCCCGACTCACATAAATTTTTATTTAGAAACCCTGCTGCTGATCCTGAAACTATTTCACAGGGTCCAAAGGGAGTTAAGGCCTCAACAGCAAAAATTCCTACCCCCTCTGACAGAGATTCAAGGGCACTGGACAGATGGGGAAAAAAGGTTTATACATCTGCAACCTTGGCAATCAGGGCCTTAAATTATCAGTTTCATATGCTTAAGTACCATGTGCAGAAAATAAAGAATTGCAGGAATTATTGCATGCAGCTGAACAAGTAGGAAAGCATACTTTGCAATGTTGTTTTGGTTCCTTAGAGGCCTCCTGCAGGGCCGCAGTTTCTGGATCTGTGATTAGGAGGCATGCCTGGTTAAAGGAACAAAATTTGCCTGATCATGTTAAAGCTAAACTGCTAGGTGCACCTTTATAGCATGATTCTCTGTTTGGTGTTAAGGCAGAAGCGGTTTTAAAGAAAATGGAAGACAAAGCTAAGTCTATGCAAACTGTTAAAGACTTCTTACAAGTGCAGCCACCAAGATTCAGTAGACACTGGCCTACAAAAAAATTGGTCCTTTCCTGTGTCAGATAGAGCTCAAAGGGACAAATCCAGATGCCCTAAGGGTTCCAGATACCAGGTGCAAGATTCATACAGGTCAAAGCAATGGGGCGCTTCCACCTCCAAATCTGGAGGAGATAAAGCGCAAACATACCAAAAGCAATCCCAATGACTTCCCTCTGCCTACACCAAGCACTTATCTTTTGGCAGCACCCATAGGGGGGGGAATTAGCACTTTTTGTTCAAAATTGGCAGTTAATAGCCCAGGACAAGTGGGTACTAAACATCGTATCACAGGGATACAGATTCCATTTCCACACTCTGCCAATGACAAATGGTTGGCCAGATCTGCCAAAAAATCAATGGGCAGAGGCACAGAAACAGGTTACGTCCCTCATGGATATGAGGGCCATTCAGATAGTACCAAAACAGGAAAAAGGACAAGGTTTTTACTCAAGACTGTTCTTGGCACCCAGAAAGGACAAGGCGTGGTGACCAATACTGGATTTATCGATTTTGAACACATACCTGGACATTCCAAGATTCAGAATGCTGACTTTGCAGCAGCTTCTGCCCATGCTAGGCAAGAATGCCTGGCTGATGACTTTAGACCTAAGAGAGGCATACCTGCATGTCCCAATAAGACAATCGTGCAGAAGATACCTCAGATTCAAGGCTGGCTTAATGCATTACCAATTCTCTGCACTGCCCTTTGGCTTATCTACTGCGCCCAAGGTCTTTACAAAGTGCCTGGCACCAGTAATTGCATTTTGCAGACAAAGAAATATACAAATATATCCTTACTTAGACGAATGTCTCATTCAAGCAGAGAACAAGGATACACTTCTTCGACAACTGGCGTTTGTGAAAAGGCTTCTAACATGCCTAGGGTATGCAATAAACGAAAAGAAGGCACAACTGGTACCCTCTCAAAAGATAACATTCCTGGGTGCAAGCTTGAATACAACTGCCCAGATGGCTTACCTCACGCCAGACAAGCAAGGGCAACTGACTTCTTACTTCAAACTGATGGCAACAAAAGCCCAGTCCTCTGCAAAACAAATTCTGCAGGCTCTGGGCTTCATGGCGTCCTGCATCCTACTGATTCCATATGCAAGACTGCATATGAGTAAACTTCAATGGTACCTAAAAAGTTTATGGAGTCAACGTTCTCACAGTCTGGAAACAATGATTCCTCTCATTCCCTGCCTGCAACAGGAGTTTCTATGGTGGGCAAAGGCATGTCACCAAAACATTGGACAGCCCTTCACTCTACCCCCCTGCCAGCCAAACCTTAACAACAGAAGCATCAGATTATGCCTGGGGGGCTCACACGGCAGGAAGATGCGTTCAGGGCATATGGACAACAAAACAAATGCATCTACATATCAACCAGAAAGAGATGCTAGCTGTTCAAAATGCCCTAACAGCCTTCAAGGACTTACTTCATCCAGGACAACTACTGATAAAGGTGGACAACACCACAGTCATGTGGTATATAAACAAAGAAGGGGGCACACACTCATACTCCCTTTGCAGATTAGCCATGGCACTGTGGGACACAGCTTTGGCCTACCAAATACATCTTCAAGCTCAATTCCTGCCAGGAAAACAAAATACTGTGGCAGACATTTTAAGCAGAAATCTTATGGATCCTCACGAGTGGAAACAAAATCCACAAGTCTTCAGCATGATAACAGAGAAATGGGGGAGCCCAGACATAGATCTATTTGCCTCTCCTCACAATTATCAATTGAAAAGATTCTGCACAAGGACTTATCACAGACAAGCATGGAAAGTGGACGCCCTATCCTTCAGTTGGAAAAACCTATCAGTTTACACCTTTCATCCTCTGCCTCTTCTCCCCAAGGTCCTCCTAAAAGTCAGACAAGAGAAACCGAAGATGATACTAATTGCCCCGGACTGGCCCCGCCAACACTGGTACCCAGTCCTAAGGAACTTGTCTCAGTACCCAGCTTGGACCTTGCCTCAAAGACCACAACTACTGTTCCAGCAAAACAGTCCAATCCTGCACAATCAACTACAGACCCTGAACCTGGCAACATGGCTGATAATGTAGTCATACAAACAACACCTCTCAGTAAAGCTGTGATGGATGTCATTTTGGAAGCCAGAAGGCCTATTACTAGAAAATCTTATGCTGACAAATGGAAGAGATTCTGTGCTTGGAATCAAGCACAAGGAACTGATACAGCAGAACCAAATATTCTTCAGATATTGCAATAGTTAACTGAGATGCTTGATAACAGCCGATCTTTCTCATCAATTAAAATCCATGCCTCTGCCATTTCGACTCATTACAACAGAGAGCCACCAATCTTTTCTCATCCTTTACTAAAGCAGTATCTTAGAGGAGCCAAAAAATTAAGGCCTCCAAGAAGATCACCATTGCCTGCATGGGACCTCAATTATGTGTTGGAAAAGCTCACCCTGCCTCTATTTGAACCAGCTGCTACCGCTGATATAAAGTTCTTATGGAAAACAGCTCTGCTACTAGCAATTACTTCAGCAAGAAGAGTTTCAGAGCTACAGGCCCTCATGGCTGTTGAGCCTTTTTTCATATTTTACCTAGACAGGGTGCCTCTGTGGACAAATCCTACTTTTATCCCTAAGATGGTCTCCAGTGTGGCCCTTAATCAAACAATTCATCTGCCAACTTTTTATCCAAATCCGCAAAACAAGGGGGAGAGAATTCTGCATTCCTTGGACGTACACAGACAGCTAAGATTCTACTTGAGCAGGACTAAAGCTCTAAGTAAAACTGAGCAATTACTGGTGGCATATGCTGCAGGATCAGAAGGCAAGGCTATTTCAAAGCAGACAGTTATAAAGTGGATAAGCCACTGCGTCCGTTTCTGCTATTTACACCATGGTAAACCTGTGCCCAAGGGCATTAGGTCTCATTCCACCAGAGCTGCAGCTACTTCAGCAGCCTTTCTCAGGGGAGTACCAACCAAAGACATTCTAGAGGCTGCTACTTGGAGTTCTGTTCACACCTTTACAAAGCATTATCATTTGCCTTTCTACTCAAAATCCAGGGCAGGTTTTGCCACTGCAGTTCTGCAGGACCTTATAGCCGCTGCTAATGCTGTTTAGCTCCAGCCTCCCAACCATAGCTTTGGGATTCTACCCAAATGTAATGACTGCAACAGTGAAACATGAAGAACATGGTACAGTTGTGTACACTTGCCATAAATGTAGATGTTCAATTCAGTGTTGCAGTCCAGGCTACCCCTCCCCCTGTCATTCTGAAGTTTATCTTTCCTTCTCTGTCTTCTACAACCTATGTGGTGTATTTGCTTGTAGATGAAGGTAAAGTTTATATTGATATGTGTGTGTGTATATGTATATACATATATATATATATATATATATATATATATATATATATATAATTTTTTTTTTTTTGGCTACCTTTTTGGGGGCACCTGACATCGGGGGCAAGAAAAACTAAAGAAAATGGCGTTGGCTGCATGTTTTATATCCCTGACGACCTGACGTCATGGAAGAGGAGGTAGTAACCAACGCAGGACCCAAGACTTTGGAATTCAGGCAGACTGAGGGTAACCTGCCAGCAGATTACCCAAATGTAATGACTGCAGCAGTGGATACACTCGAATATCTACATTTATGGTAAGTGTACACAACTGTACTTTGTCAGTTTTCATTCTGTCCTCAAGTGTTGGATCTGACTCTGCCATTACTTTACCTCCTGGCCACCAAAAAGCTCTTGAGTTCCTCCTTTACCCATAATGCACGAATCCCTAACATACCTCAGATGCAGTTTGCCGCTTTTTTAAGTTTTTATTGTTTTTGTAGGATTTTTCTTACAATGAGAGGGAAAATGTGAATCGTCTTTTAGTTATGTAGTGTTTCCAGTCTCTGCACCTTTAAGATGGTTTAGTGCCTTTTTTAAGAAATAGGGCACTTAAGAGATTGGGATGGTTTCTTTTTTATTCACTTGATAAAGCCCTGCATTGTAGCAGGGCGAAAGTGCTTGTGTTGAACTTTTACTTAATAAATTATTGTATTAGCGAGCCGTTTCCTGGTGTGCCCGAACCGCTTCTTTTTTGCATTGGTTTCACTTTTACTGTTATTTCCTGTTGTTTTAAGTATATTCATTATGCATTTATTGTTTGGGCTTGGATCACCTTTAAGTTGAATGCCAGATATGTCAAAATTTTAATCTGCAGGCCATTGCTGACTGAAAGAATAGACTTATGTTAAAAGGTTTACTCCCACCATCTTTTTCTGAAGTTCTTGCTGGAGCTCAACCCTCCAAGCCTAAAACTAAGGAGACTTTCACCAAATGTCCTAAACCGTCAGTATTGTCAGTCCCTTCAACTTCCTAAGAAGAAAAACAAATCACATTTGATGTCTACTTTTACAGTTACAGCGCAGGATCTGACAACTTCCTGTTTGGATCCAAGCACTTCGGATCCAAAATCCTTACCTAGGACTAGGTAATCACCTACTGTTGATAGAGTACCTTCCAGAGTTCCTTCTCCTTTTTTTGGAACTCCAGCATTGTAAGTCCCCATCTTTGGCTTCCTCTCGATCTTCCAGAAGTCTAACTGAAGCTGATGTGGACAGGATGATGAGATTTCTCTCTGCGCAGATTTAGATGGGAGTTTTTTCGGAGCCTAACCATTCAGGTCAGGAAGTCTGTCTTCCACTCCAACGTTTACAGTTCCTTCTCTTATCCAACCAGTTGTTTCGGAGCCCCTAGATCCAAGCCTTCCAGGTCTGTCTGGTTTGGATCTGAAGACATTTTTATCTTTGGATGTGAAGTCATCTCTGAGTGCACTGGCTCCAATGTTTTTAGAGCCGGATAACTCTCCAAGCTGAAACACCCTTGTCGAATCTGAGGTGTTGGAGCCTACTCTGAAGTTTTCAGAGACGTCTCTGCCCCTTGGAGCCTTGGCATTGGACAGCTTGGGTCAGACTTTTGACTCAGGTAGATTGTCTTCAGTGCAGAGGGAAATAATGGGCCAGAAGCCTTGTTTCTCACCTCCATTGTCTTCTTTCTCCCTGGAGCATTCTGCCTTTGAGGTAGTGAAGAGAGTATTCTCTGCTCCAGCAGGAAGGCCGAATCCTACCCCCTCAGATCTTCCCTCTAGATCCCAGATCTGCACCTTGAGCCACATCATTCTATGCCACAGGGACTGCCATCTCAAAGTCTCCAGCCCACCAGCAGAGTTTTACACTCTCTTCCGATACATTGGAGCATCTTGCTGAGGAAGTCCCTAGGAAGAGGAAGTGCAACAGGAGGCACATGGACTCCTCTCTGGAGTCAGTCACAGAGGATTCTGCTTTCTATGAAGGAGTAGGGTCCTCAAGATCACCACCTGGAGACATTCTTGAGATCCTTAAGCAGAGAGGTGGTTGGTCCTCCGATAACCATTTCACAGAAGAATCAGGATTCCTGGAAGCCTTTGGAGCTGGCTCGTCTAGCTCTTGGGTTACTCTCCCTGCCAATGATCTCATTGATTTGATCTCTAGGTGGGTGGGGAAGGGAGCCTGACTCAGTTGAGCCAAACTACAGTAGACCAGGTCAGATTCTGTCCTCCACCTGTAGGTAAGGAATTCTGGAGTAAGCGGGGGTGCCCATAGATGCTAGGGTCATGGTGGCAACCACAAAAAGGAACTTGCTGAGCAGAGACCTTCTGTTCATCCCCCTAACAGAGAGTCTAGGGCATTAGACAGATTTGAAAAGCAAGTGTATGCTGCAACAACCTTTTCCCTTAGATTGCTGAGCTACTTTGCACATTTTATGAAATTACAAATGGACTTGATCACAGAACTTTCAAAATCTCTTTTGGGGACCACTGCTGCCGAAGCTCAATCTTCTGTGGCCTCACGGTTGGCTAACCTTCAATCTGTTTCAAATTCGTCCATGAGGCTTAACCCACATGCAGCTGAAGATGCCTTAAAAGGCAGCGGGTTCAGGCATTTCCATCAGGAGGCATGCCTGGATGCACTTGTGTGATTTTGCGGAGCCCTTCAAGTCCTCATTTGTCAGTGCTCCCTTTAACAGCAGTTTGTTGTTTGGCTCTAAAGTTAGAAGCATTCTCTCTAGGTGTGAGAACGACGGAAACACCTTCTCTGCAGTGGGTCTATGTTTTTCAACCTTTCAAAGATCCTTTTCAAAGAATCAATGAGGTGGTCAAAAAGTGTGGTTCAGGAAGTCCTAGAGTCCTTTCCAAGATCCACATTGATATAGTTCCCTCAGGGGCAGAGGTGAGAACTCTAGACAACGCCCATGCAGCAGAGGAGGCCCACAGAACTGAGCTTCCAGAGATTCCTTCTCCAATAGACCCTATCAGCGCTCTTAAAAGTAGGCCTGATTTTCTCCCTCTGGAGGCAGTCGGGGTTGGATTTATCCCTGCTCCAGAGAGCCTGGCTAGATATAAAAGATACTTGGGTGCAGAGGATTATTTCCAGAGGTTATATAATTCCCTTTTCCCTCCCACCTCCATCTGTGTACAGATTTCCCAATGTTCCACCCAGTAAAAGGAAAGCAGCAGCAAGAGAAATGCAAAAGCTGCTAGAAACAAGTTATCCAAGAGGTTCCACCAGACCGGATAGAGTCCAGAACTTACTCAAGATTCTTTTTAGTGCCAAGGAAAATAGGGGACTGGAGACCAATTTTAGATCTCAGTGATTTGAACAAATCAGTTCAACACACACAGTTTTGGATTTTCACAGTTCAGTCCATTCTGCCCTTTTTGGGCAAGGATGAGTGGATGTGCTGGATAGACCTTCACGATGCGTACTATCACATAAAAATGAACAGACAATCCAGAAAGTATTTACGCTTTTGTCTGGGAGCCAGTCACTACCAATTCAGAGCATTGCCCTTTGGCCTCACCACAGCCCCCAAGGTTTTCACCAAATGCATGGCAGCAGTAGTAGCTCACTTGAGACTTCATGGATTCTGAGCATTTCCATACTTAATATGACTGGCTCCTTACTGCCCCAACCAAGCATCTCCTAGTAAGAGCAAGAGATCAGGTACTCCAGACTTGCTCTCCTCTGGGGATAACCATAAATTACAACAAGTCTCATTCACAACCGACTCAAACCTTGGAATTCATAGGAGCGGTGTTCAGTGCAGTATCAGTGACGGCTTTTCTTCCTCTCTCAAGAGTGCATACTATCAGATTCCAGGTCAGAAAAATAATTTACAGTACCAAATTTTCAGCCTAGTTGATTCTGTAAGCTTTGGGGTCAGTGGCTATAATTTTGTTTTTTCTAGCAAGTTTCATATGCAAATTCTTCAATAGAAGCTAGCAACACAGTGGTCAATTCTTTATCATTGCATGTCAGTACAAGTCAGAATCATTCAGGCATGCAAGAGATATCTTTCGTGGTCAATTTGATCAGATCAGGTTCTACAAAGCCATCCTTTCATCCTCCATCAGCCCAAGAGTATAGTGTCCACAGACACTTCCCAGATTGAGGGGGGAGGGGTGCACTTCCTGGGGAAAACTGTCTAAGGCACTTGGTCCCTCAAAGAGGTCAGTATGTATGTCAGTGTCCTAGAGATCAGAGCATTACTCAGCATTGCAGGCATTCCAAGACTCTCTCCCTTTCTGGACAGTTAAGATCCAGAAAGACAATAAATATGTCAGTAGTTTTGTACATCAACAAAGAAAGAGGGACCAGGTCTTACCCCTTGTGTTGAGACACACTCAGAGTGTGGTCAGAGGTGATCTTTTCTAGCTGCTTTCTGATAGCAATGCACATTCCAGGGAAGTCCAGTGTGATTGCAGACAAAACTGAGCAGGTCCATTCTACTACCTCATGAGTGGTCTCTCAATATGCAAATAACAGAAATTATTTACTGTCAATGGGGCCAGCCTTGCTGTGATCTTTTTGCATCTCCCGTAAATAACAAGTGCAGCAGCTTCTTTGCCCTGCTGTCGGGGGATCACCAATGGATGCTGTTCTCCATGATTGGCCCCCACCCCTGGTTTTCCCTATGCCTACCCCCAATTCCAAAATTACTACAGAATGTTGCCCGGTTCAAGAGTAGAGTCATCCTCTCATTGTACCTTACTGGCCTTGACAGATTTGGTTCCCCTTCCTTTTGCCTCATCTACTTTACCCACCTTGGATTCTGGATCCAATTCCAGATGACCTGTCTCTCCCAACAGGCATGATTCATCTAGATATTTCAAACCTCTTGCTAACAGCGTAGTTTCTCCAATTCCTTTAATAACCAGACAACTGATGCTCTCTTCCCCTGTCCGTCACATACTTTTATCTGCCCATAAGGCTTCTGCAAGAAAACTTTACACAAGTAAATGGAAAATGTCCATTTTTGGGGCACAGCAGAAATACATTGACCCCTTCTCAACTCTTGTACAAAATGTTCTTGATTTTTTGGCAATAGTTTTTAATGAGGGAGCTAGCTCCTCAACAATTATAGTTCAGCTAGCAGCAATCTTTAACTTTCATATTGGATTTGACAATTGTTCCTTAGTTTCATGTAAGCTTTGTAAAGCCTTTTTGAGAGGTGTCGTCCTGCTGAGACTTTCATATAAAAATCCTACTCCACTGTGGGATTTAAATTTGTTACTGCAGGCCTTAATTCATGCCCACTTTGAACCAACAGTTAGATGCATTCTTAAGTTCCTGACCTAGAAAACTGTCTTTCTAGTGGCCTTTACCTCTGCATTGTCCTCTAAACCTCACGTGATTATTCATAAGGATAGAGTAGCATTACGTACCAATACTTCTTTCCTTCCTAAGGTGGTGTCAGATTCCAGTATTAACTAGTCTATTAATCTGCCAGTCGTCTTTCCTAAATTTGCAAACAAGGTTGAATATACCTTACATTTTTGGATGTCCCCAGGCAATTACATTTTTACCTGCATAGAACAATAGATATTATAAAGGCTGATTATTTGTGTCCTTTGTAGATTCTAAATTGGGGAAATCAGGTGCAAAGGTAACTTTAGCCAGATGGTTGATTGCATATCCTTTATATACAATAAATTGGGTCTATCCTTACCAAAACCTGTAGATATAGAGTTCTCTGATGATTTTACCTTTTTTTTTTTTTTAACTGTGGATGATAATTTATTCAATGTTATACCCCACTGTGTTGGACTGGAATGGTTTTATGAGTTCATGTGTGAATGCACAAGTTTAAGTCATGATGAGGTAAGTACTTCACGTACACTTATGGAATTGGTTTTGCAACATAATTTTGTTTTTCTGGATGGACAATACTTTTTACAAAAGAAGGGTGTTGCCATGGGTGCATCTTGTGCCCCCACTTTTGCAAACATTGTTATGCTTCAGTGGGAAAGGAAGAAATTTATTCCCACATTTTGGTGACATGAACCCCCCGTGGAAATTTGTCTGTTCTTTGGATGGCATCTTTATTTTGTGGCAAGCACCAGTGGAAGGTATTGATGGGTTTATTGATTTTCTAAACAAGAGTACTTTTTTACATTTTACCCATGTTTATAGTCGTACTGTTATTAGTTATCTGGATGTTACTGTCATCAAGGATGACATTAATAGAAGATCAACTAGTAATATATTTCGAAAACCTACATATTTGAACAGTGTATTAAATTATAATAGTTATCATCTTGATTTCCAAAAGAGGGGGATTGTTAAAGGTCAGGCAGTTAGACTGATGAGGTTGGTTACTGAAGATGATACTTATTTTCCTGAATGTGACAAACTTGTACAAATGTTTACCCGTTGAGGGTATCCCTTGGACTTGCTTCCTAAGATATTTGATGAAGTTAAGTCCAAAAGGGTATTTTTTACCCTGTTTTGTGACAAGAAGGCCCCAAAGACATGTTTGCTCCCAATAAAAGGGTTATATCTAGATATGCCACCTCTTTTATCACAAAATACACAGTAGATTACACTGAAATTTTTGAGGTACTTAAAAGAAACTGCGTACTTTTCTCTTGTTTTGAGAAGTACACAGGAATTATTGGTGATGTACCCCAGTTAACATTTAGAAGGGGTAAAGCCCTTAAACAGTTTTTGGAAAGTTGTGATACTTTCTCTATGTCCCAGACAAATAAGAAAAATGGGACTTTTAGGTGTGGTGCTTGTTTGATGTGTAAGTTTGTGTATGAGGCTGCTGAGATCTGTGTTAATGATCATCATCTTAGGTTCTTCCATTATTGTAATTGTAACACAAGGGGTGTTATATATGTTGCTTTATGCTCCGAGTGTTGCTCCTTCTATCTGGGTAAAACACAGCAGAGGTTAAGGGACCGGATATATGAGCACACTGGATATTAGAAACAAGAATGTAAACAATGCTCTGTTTAAGCATATTTCTGAATATCCTACTCACAAGGTTTTTTTTTTTTTTTTTTTTTTGGGTTTGGACACTGTTCATAGAGATATTCGTAGTGGGCCATGGGAGGATTTGATTGAATTCATTGAGTTAAATTGGCAAATTTGCTTGAATTCTTTTATACCCCCTGGTCTTAATAACAATGTGTCTATTAGTAGTGTATTAAAATTCATTCTTATTTAGTGTAACCTTGATAATTTATTAATGGAAGTTTGTTTTTGTTATTTAAGCTATTATTTGTCATAGGTTTTTTATATGTGTATTTGCTTATTGGTTAATTAAATTCATGTGATGGGTAGAGGGACTTTTAAATAGCTTGATGTTTTTATTTTTTGTATTCTGAAGTAGTCTTGTTGGTTCATGCAGACAAAAGTGCTCAATTATTTTTAAACACTTTCAGCTAAGAACTGCGTGCCTCCTCATTTTCCCACTTATGTTTGGATTTCTTAACATCGGATAAAAAAGTTATGTACTTAACGATAACATTCCATCTGTGTTGTCCATTTTCATTCTTCCTCAAAATCCCACCCACCAAATCCAGTCTTTTTCACAACTGATTTCTGGAAGTACGAGAGATTGTACATTCATTCATGTTGAGCTCCAGATATGGCTTTTTCTATTAGGAATTATTGTAGTTCTTCCTACTTTATGTCAAAGAGCAAACAAGGTCTGAGGTATGTTAGGGGTTGGTGCATTATGGGTAAGGGAGGAGTTGGAGAGCTTTTTGGTGGCCATGAGCTAAAGTAATGACCGAGTCAGATCCGAGGAGCAGATCTGAACCCAACAGTTGAGGAAGAATGAAAAAGGACAACACAGATGGCATGTTATGGTAAGTACATAACCTCTTTATATCAGCACAGACAGAAGAACTTGGAAGATATTCAGATAAATGAAAATTCAAAGTGCAAAATAAGCAATTCATTGACAACTAAAAAAAAAAAGGTTTTTAGAGAACTGGGAAACAAAGCAAAAATAATAGAACCAAAAAAGAAGCGATAGTCACATTTTGGAGAAATATTTATGAAGACCCTATGGAACATAACAAAGATGTTGAATGGATAGAAAAAGTAAAATAAACAGTAAGGAATTCAAATGTACAGAATATGAAATAGGATGAAGCAACAGCCAGAGAAATTGAAACAAAATTAAGAAAAGCTCCTAAATGGAAACCACACAACCCAGATGCAGTACCTATCTTCTGGCTATAAGTATTAACATCTTTACACAAAGATTCAACCCTGAGTAAGAGCTGCTTACATGCACATTCTGAACAGACACCAGACTGTTTAACCACAGGAAAAATGATACTCCTTAAGAGTGAACATGTAAGCCATCCTAAAAACTGTAGAGCAATGACTTGTCTTCCAACAATGTATAAAATATGCACTGGAACTGATGCAGACAGCCTTTTTACTTAACTTAGAAGAAAACCGAATCATGGCAGTAGAACAAAAGGGGTAAGAAAAGTCATATGGAACAAAGGATAATTTGCCGCTAAATAAAGCCACAATGGAGAGTTGTGAAAAGGGTAGGGCATGGATAAATTACAGAAAAGCATTTGACAGTGTCTCCTGTTCTTGGATAAAGGAGTGCTTGCAGATGAATAAGATACATTGTACATGGATGAATTTCCTTAAAGTGACCATGTGACAGGAGCAAAAGACTTTGCAATTAAGCCATGACAAGGGGCAGATTATTATCCCAGAGATGAAAAAATCAAAGGGGGATATTCCAGGATGATGATTTGTCACCACTGCTATGTCTTGCCCCTTAATACATTAAATTATTTACTTAACGGATTAGGTCTTTGTTACAATTTGACTTACAGGAAACAAACATAAGAGTAATGATTTCACATCTACTTTTTGTGGATGATTTAAAACTGTATAGTTATCAGATAAGGAGTTGAAAGCACAACTGGAAGTGGTTAAAACTTTCTCAGATGATTTAAGAATGACATTTGTTTTTCATAAATATGCAAATGCAGTGTGTACAGTGGGCAAGTTGCAGTAGCAAGAAAATGTAAATCTAGGACAAGAATGCGATAAAAAGCAACTTGAGCAAGAGAGAGTATATAAATATTTGGGAACTGATAAATGATAGACAATAAAACATGAACAAATGTGAGCAAAACTCCGTAAGGAATACTTCAGAAGACTAAAATTAATATTAAAAACAGCCTTGATGTCTAAGAATAAAGTCCAAGCTATAAACTAATTTGCTGTTCCTGTTTTAATATACAGTGTTGGTGTGATTGACTGGCCCCAAAAGTTACTGTATCAGCTGGACAGAAAAACAAGAAAAATACTTCATGTTTATCAAGTGTTCTATAAAAAATCGGTATGTATACCAAGATTTTTTATATTCCATGCTCTGAAGGAGGTATGGTCCTCCTCTAAATTTATTACGTGTATAGATCTACAATTGAGGGACTGCATACATATCTGCTGACCTCATCAGCTCCAAACATAGTGAAAAAATTGGATATCTACTGAATATGCCAAAAAACGAAAGAAAATATAAGAAGGATCAGATGGGAAGGAAAAAAAAAGTGAAAAAGTCATAAATATGGTGGAATGTGTAGAGATCTCCTCGAACAGCCCCATTGTTGATCAGGATTTGATACAGAAATGGTTATGCAGAGGTGAGTTGAAACCAAAGGATGAAATATTAGTAATGGCAGACTAAAATAGTGGACTTATATACACATTGGTTTAAAAAGTCCATTGAGCATCTGGGAGAAACAGATAAATATGGGTATTGAAAAAAAAGTAGTTGGAAACAGTCACACACCTTGTTGCTGGGTGTGATATGTCATGGCATAGGGCCTGTACACTGAAAGACACTATAATGTGTGGCAAGACTGTTGAGTTGCGGATTGTACAAACATTACGATATAGAAATAGCCAAGAAGCATTCGAAACCTAAACCACAAAGAATTATAGAGAAAACTCTACTGCCACTCTTTCTGTTACCAAGTGTTCCATTGTGGTGACCCCTAATGGGAGCAGCCAAAAGGAGAAGTTAGTGGTGGGTAAATTGCAAATGTTGTAACACTTTTGGGGATAACATCAAAGACTGAAACAGTGCAAATTTCATAAACTTTATTTGTACCTTGACTTAGGAATGGGGTCCATTCATGTCATGGTTTTAGAATCCAAAAGATTTGGAGAAATTAAACCAAGAGAAAATATATTGTATTTATAAAGTAGCAGAAAGTATTCTAAGAGCTACGCTAACCCAAGAATGGAGAAAGGAGATTTTGCCATTAGGGATGATTGCAAGTAGGAGTACAGAAAAGAGGCCATAGGGAGCTGAAATTTACGGGAGAAAACTGTCAATGTAACCAAGGTATTGGGAGCAAATAACTATAGAGGGAAAGGTAATAGAGTGGGATGTGGCCAAGAAAACTTTTGTATGGCTGGCTAGAGACAGCCTTCTCTACCAGGGATTGATATCAGAGTATAGACATACATTGAGAGAGTATAGCGAGTAGGCTGTTTTAAAAATTACTTACAGAGTACTTACTCTGTCAGAAATATTGGGTTTGCAAATGACTGTAACCAAAAAAATTATTCTTTTGAGCTGGGACAAAGGATCTGAACTTGATTAATATAATAAGGTGTAGTTAAGTTTAATTCTGTTCGCTATCAAAAAAGCAAATACTAGAAAATGGAAGTCAGTCTAAACCAACTGTATTTGAGATATTGAATATCATAAAAGAGATAAAAGAACTAGAAGGATGATCTTTAGGAAAGGAAAGAAGCAGATTACATAAAAATAAATGGAAATTATGGGAACAGTACGTGCAGAATAGAGGAGTGAGCTTTAAGGGAGGGCAGGAATTGAACAAGTTTTTTAATTTTGGATTGATAGAAAGAAAGATATGTATAAAGCAGAATATTAACATGGTTTGTTTTCTTTCAATGTATGTTGGCCTGTGTGTGGTCTTAAGGGAAAATTTAAAGATATATAAAAAAAATTGTTAAAAAAGAAAACCTGTATATTGCATTACACTAACAGCAGAAACTTACACTTGTTTTTCTTTTTCTATTAATGTTTTTAAACTTATGTTAAAAGTAGAGTGTGAAGATTTAATGAAATGTTGAAAAAATAGATGAATAGCTATAATTCTACAGTATGTCTCACATGCTTGGGTGCAGTCAGATATAGTTGTTGTCTTGGGCAGAGATGATTGATAGCCCAACTTGGTTCACCAAGGACTGTCTGTATGTTTTTTGCATGGATTCCAGAAAACTGGTAAAAAGCACTTGCTGCTCTTATGGTGTCTCTATTAGGAAAAAGTCATCATGTTAAGTTGTCAATCTCGCCTTCATTCTTGCTGGATGGGTTCAGAGCCGATCCTCGGCTCCGACTCAGCCAATACTAAAGCTCGAGAGCTATTTCCACCGGCTCAAGGCTCCCCTATATCCCACAGTGCTAGGCGATAAATACCCAGATCTCGTTTGCCGCTTTAGCTACGAGATGCTTGTTTCTACCGGCTCTGCAGGTTAGTAACTTTTTATAGTTATAAATCTTCAAAACCCCTTATTTTTTTCTTTGAATAGTTTTCCTTACAGTTTATTAGTTAACTATCCCTAGTTTCCTTCGGGTTCCCCTAATTGTTTTTCCTGTTTATCCCTTTTATTCTTTAGGCCTTCGGGCCCTCCTCCATTCCCTTAGTCATACTTGTGGGAGTGGTTGGATCTTTTTCCCCTTTTTCTTAACAGGTGTGTCTGTGTTTCACAGTTTTTTGTTTGAGATGTCTAAAGACTCTAAGGTCTCAGGCTTTAAGAAGTGTGACTCATGCTGTCAGAAAATGTCTCTGACAGACGGTCACACTTCTTGTGTATATTGCCTGGGACCTTTGCACCTGCAGGACTTTTGTTCTGTCTGCCACGCTTTCAGTCCAAGAGTCCCGCAGGAACGCAAAAATAAATTAATACTGCGAGGCTTATTAAAGCCTGAAGGATCCCTAACCCAGACTGTGTCAGGAAAACCTTCCAAGCCTTCCAAGGCGTTGGCTTCAGCTTCGGAGCCGTCTGCTGGTGGCTCCAAGACTTCCTCGACATCGACTTCTTCTGGAGCCGATGTCTCTAAGACAAAAACGGTCACCTCGGCTCCGGCTGGAGCCGAGAAGTCCGAGACTCAGTCGGCTCTGACAGTTTTGTCGGAGCCACCTACTAGAAAGAGGTCTAGATCCCCATCCATTGGCTGTATCCACTCAGCCCTGGGATCTCCACTATTATCAGAGAGGAGCCATAGGTCCCACTCCTCTTGGTCCTCCAGACTGTCTGACCATGGTTTAGAGAGGGTGGTGAACAGACTTCTCAAGTCCCAGGCACTAGCCCAAATACTGCATAGCCCCACCCAATGGTCAGTGGCTATACCCATCCCTTCCTCAGTTCCTCCTCCGATTCCCATGAGTTCGGAGCCGGAGCTTCTCGGAGCCGTGACTGTCGGTGCGTCGGAGCCGATACTTCCACTTTCGGCTCCGTCGTCGGCTCCAATCGCCTAGGCGCCAGGCTTCCTTCGTCGGCTCCGAGGGGGTGAGTGACATCGGACCCTTGTCCGAGCCCGTTTTCCCTCTCGGAACCTCGGCGCTGGTGAGCTCGGCCCCGACATTGGCCTCAGAGCTGTCCCTTTCTGTGCCGGGAGAAGTCCTCATCTCTTCGGAGCGGGGATCTTCGGCCCCGCCTTATCGGGGCGCCTTCGAGGTCATGCGGAGCGTGCTAGACCTGGTGTCTGCTCCACGGTCGGCTCCCTCAGCTCGTCCCTCTACAGTGCCTGCGATGGTCTCTACCCACCCTCTTGTCCCAAACTGTAGAGAGCCAACGTCTCAAGTTTCCCCACTGGGAATATCCTCCTCTTCCGAGGCTTCTCCTGATCCTTTAGGGGAACCCCCTCGGAAGAAACAATGCAAGAGGAAACATATTGACTCCCCCGAGTCTATCACCTCAGATACCGACTTGGATGAGTCTGAGGGGTCCCCACGGTCCTCCTCTGAGAATATCTCCTTTTCGGACATCCTTGAGATCCTTAAACAGAGGGGGAACTGGTCCACCCTTAACCCTTCAGAGGACAAGTCAGTCAACCTTGAGGCTTTTGGCTCTCACCCTTCCACCTCCTGGGTATCTCCTCCCTTTGACCCCCTCATGGAAGTGGTGGCAAGGAAGGCGTGGACAGCCCCTGATACGGTGGAACCTACCCCACGAAGACCGTCCAAGTTTATTACAGCTCCTAAGGACAAAGAATTCTTATCCAAGGGCGTCTCTGTTGATGCTATGGTGGTGGCCGCAGCCACTAAGAAGGAATTAGCTGATCCTTCGGTACCTATCCATCCTCCTAATAAGGAATCTAGGACTATGGATAGGTACGTTAAGCGGATGTTCTCCTCAGCAACCTTTGCCATGCGTTCACTGAACTACTTGTGTCACTTCACCCGTCTCCAGAGAGATATGATCAAGGAAATGGGTGATGCTTTGCAGGATCCAACAACTGAGGGGTTTAGAGACAAAATGAACTCCCAGCTGGCAACCCTGAATTCGATCGTCAACTCCTTCATGTGGCTTCCTTCTTATGCGGCCGATGGGGCGAGTAGGGCCGCTGGCACAGGTGTAGCTTTACGACGTCACGCCTGGATGCGGCTTTATAACTTTGCGGACCCTTTCAAGGCATCCTTCACCAATTCCCCCTTTGATGGTACAGCGTTGTTTGGACCTCAGGTGAAGGACACGTTGACTAGGTGCGAACAGGATGGCAAGACTCCCTCTGCCGTGGGAGTCTGGTTTTCCACCCCTTCCAGACCATATCCCAAGGGTCAGAAGGGGGGGGAAATGTGGTTCCGCAAATCTCAGGGAGTCTCGCCTGATGCACGCAGTCAGTTCCCCTCTAGAGGCAGAGGGGGGAACAACAATAGACGCCGCCCTAGGTGCAGGGGGGGGGGGTCCGCAGAATCAAGGTAGCAGAGAGACTCTCTCTGACAAACCTTTTCAGCATCCCTGAGAAGCTGCCAGACTGTCCACCTTCGGAGGCACTCGGGGGAAGATTATCACTGTATCCAGAAGCCTGGCTTTCCCTCACTCAAGACAAATGGGTACAGTCGATTATATCCGAGGGTTACAAAATTCCCTTTGTCCGCATCCCATCCCAACCGAAAGGGCCCCTTCCAGACGTTCCACCCGGTCTGAGGGAACAAGCAGCGATAGAAATATCAAAGCTGCTATCAAAAAGAGATATCCAGCCAGTCCCGGCAGACCAGCAAGGATCCGGAATCTACTCCAAATTCTTTTTGGTTCCAAAAAAGCCAGGGGACTGGAGACCAATATTGGATCTCAGCAAACTAAACAAGTCTATAAACAAAACAAAATTCCAGATGGTCACGCTTCAGTCCATTCTACCCTTCTTGGGTCAGGACAATTGGATGTGCTCAATAGACCTTCAGGATGTGTACTATCATATCAAGATGCACAGATGCTCCAGAAGGTTCCTCCGCTTCTGGCTGGGAGCCAGTCACTACCAGTTCAGAGCCCTGCCCTTTGGTCTCACTACAGCCCCCCCGAGTGTTCACCAAATGCATGGCAGTGGTCACGGCTCATCTGAGACGTCAAGGATTCCAGGTGTTTCCATATTTAGATGACTGGCTCTTTACTGCTACCACCAGGCATCAACTTCTCGTATCCAGAGACTACACCATTCATACTTGTCATGCTCTAGGCATTTCCATAAATTTCGAAAAATCTGCCTTGTTGCCTTGTCAGGCTATTACCTTTATAGGCGCCACCTTAGACACAATTCGTCTTTCCGCGAAACTAACAGAGCAAAGAGTATCAGATATCCGCAAACATGTTCACATTCTTCTTCAGTGCGACAGGATCAAAGCCAGGTTTGTCTTGAAGGTCTTAGGTCTCATGGCAGCTGCCATTACACTTCTGCCTCTAGCATGCTTTCACATGCGGATCCTCCAGTGGATACTGTTTTCTCAGTGGTCCTTCCAACAGCTCCCAATGTCTCACACCATTCTGCTGACCCAATCCTGCAAGAAGCATCTAACTTGGTGGATGACCTCCCCTCAAGTTCTTCAGGGCATATCATTTGCTCTCCCCCCCCCTCCGGTTGCCACGGTGACAACGGACACCTCCCTGATCGGGTGGGGGGGGCATTGTCAGGGCAGGATGGTCCAGGGCACATGGCAACCTTTCGAAAGCCATCTGCACATAAATATTCTGGAGATGAGAGCAGTACTTTTAGCGTTGCAAGCCCTTCAGCACTCTCTTCTCACCGGGACTATTGCAATTCAGACAGACAATATGTCTGTAGTATGGTACATCAACAAACAGGGCGGAACCAAGTCTTATCCATTATGTCGAGAGACACTCAGACTTTGGCAGTGGGCGATCTCATCTCAGCGGTTTCTGATAGCAATGCACATCCCCGGGAAGTCCAGCGTGATAGCAGACAAGTTGAGCAGGGCCGTACTCATACCACACGAGTGGTTTCTCAAACAGTCAGTGCTAGAAGAAATTTTTCAGAAATGGGGCCGACCTTGCTGCGATCTTTTTGCTACTCCCCAAAACAGCAAGTGCCACGATTTCTTCACCCTCTCTCCCCTACCAGGTCAACCCACAAGGGACGCTCTAGTCCACGATTGGCCCCGGGGACTTCTGTATGCCTTTCCCCCCTTTCCACTGATCTCTCAAGTAATTCAGAAAGCTACCGCTTTGAGAGTCGACATGATCCTCATAGCCCCTTACTGGCCTCGTCAGATATGGTTTCCGTTCCTTCACCGTTTTCTGTTGGAGCAGCCTTGGCATCTGGATCCAGTGCCAGATCTTTTGACCCATCAATCGGGTCAGCTGCACCACTCCCTCCCATCTTTCAACCTCACAGCTTGGTTGCTCCGCTTCCTACCCTAGCCAGGCTTCCTTTAATTTCCCATTCGGTCCGTAACATACTTATAGCTTCCCACAAGTCTTCTACAAGAAGGATTTACAATAGCAAGTGGAAACGTTTTTCCTTCTGGGCAGCAACTAATAATATAGACCCTTTCACTGCACCTATCCAGTCTATACTAGACTTCCTGGCAGAACTTTTTCACTCAGGTTCTTCTTCGTCTCCTATTAGAGTACAATTGGCGGCTATATCTAATTTCCATGTAGGCTTTTCAGACTCCAGCATCATGTCCCATAAATTTTGCAAAGCCTTTCTAAAAGGTATCTTTTTGCTTAAGCCCCCAATTAGAGAACCCCCTCAGTGGGACTTAAATTTGGTTCTAGCCTCCTTGACCCCCCCCCCCCTTCGAACCGGCTGCTTCCTGCTCTCTGAAATTGCTTTCATGGAAAACCCTTTTTCTAGTAGCCATAACATCTACTAGACTGGTATCTGAACTTCATGCTCTTTGCAGTCGTCCTCCATACTTAGTCTTCCACAAAGACAGGGTGTCCCTTCGGACCAACCCTTCCTTTTTACCGAAGGTTTCTTCTGAGGCGAATCTGAATTAGACAATTGACCTTCCAGTTTTCTTCCCTAATTATTCCAACAAGGCAGAACAAAAGTTACATTTCCAAGATGTCCATCGCCAGCTTCGCTATTATTTGGATAGGACTAAACAGTTTAGAAAGTCTGACCAGCTCTTTCTATGCTATGCAGAAGGCAAGATGGGCCCTTCCAGTTTCCAAAGTGTCTCTTTTGAGATGGCTGGCCTCTGTAATTTCTTTCATTTATGATCTCAGACACCAAAAGCTACCATCACGACCTAGAGCTCATTCAACCAGAGCGTTAGCTACGTCTGTAGCATTTCAAGACAGACTGCCCATAGATTCCATCTGTCAAGCAGCTACATGGGCGTCTCCTCATACCTTTATCTCACATTATAAATTGGATATGGCCTCCAGAAACCAGGCTAACTTTGGTTCCACCATACTCAAGAGTCTGTTCCGATGAGCCACCCAGGATAAGGGTGCTAGGGACGCGGTCCCATCTGGCAAGAATGAAGGCGAGATTGACAACTTAACATTGAGAAGTTATGTACCTACCATAACGTTCCATGTTAGTTGTCTTCTTCTCGCCTTCTTTCTTGCGTCCCACCCTCCATCCCCCTAGCCTGGACAGACCTAGAGGATCCTTGGGATCTTTTATCTTTCATAGCGTCATCCACCTCTATTGCCTCTGTTTGATAGTTCTACAGGTAGTCTTTCTATAGAGGTGGATTTCCCTTTTTTTCTCTGTCTCTGGGAGACCAGCACTGCTATTCTTCAGCTATCAAACGAAATCTGGGTATTTACCGCCTAGCATTGTGGGATATAGGGGAGCCTCGAGCCGGTGGAAATAGCTCTCGAGCTTTAGTATTGGCCGAGTCGGAGCCGATGATCGGCTCCGAACCCATCCAGCAAGAAAGAAGGCGAGAAGAAGACAACTAACTTGGAACGTTATGGTAGGTACATAACTTCTCATTCTGGACAATTCAGTATAACAAAAAAAAAAAAAAAAAAACTTCCAGTAAATTCCATTCTAGACCACATCAGGATTTCTCTGCTCACTGTCTGACGTCTTAATAGATTACTAGATCTTGAGACTCTCCTGTAACTTCAACACATCTCTGTCTGTGTTGTAACATAGACTTTGTTTCATTGTAAAGACAAGAATCCTCTTTTACAGGTTTTAGTGGATGACATGCATTCATACATGTTGAAAATTTGTGGGGGTCAGAGACCCAATTATCTCTAGACTTATTCCCTGCAGCACATAGAACTTACTGAACTTCATTTTGCTCTAACCAAGACATATTATCAAGTCATTGATTGCTGTAGGTTATCATCCATGTCCCTGGACTACATTTTTGATGGGTGATTTCAACTACCCATCAATCACCATAGCCCTTTGATGATAATGAAGATGGGCTTATGCCCAAGGATTCCTAGAGTCGGTAATGAAATACCTTGTAAAAACAGTTGATCAGCTCAGTAGGGGTCAAATTCTTATTGACCTTGTCCTCACTAATATCAGGTCTACTTTTAGTTATCCTCATAATGTAGTCAATTCCAATCACAAATGTTCTTTAGAACGTTTGATCCCACCATGATGAATACAGCTGAATTCTAGGACTTCAAAGAGAGAAAAGCTTTCAGAATTCATCTGCCATATTTTGAGTCTACATGTAGTCTCAACCATCACTTATGCCAATCATTTTAACTCCCGGATTACAGATAGCATAAACCAAATGACCACAGCCAGACCCAAAATATTATGGGGAGTACTAGCTATTAACAGGCTCTGTAATAAAATGAAGAAAAAGCTAATTAAGGCATTTAATAAAACAAAATCTGCACACAATAAATACCAAAATTTGAAGACCAGAGTGGCCAATAAAAGTTAGCTTGTGAAAACAAACGTGGTCATAAGTCATTTTTTAACTGCATCAGACAATTAAGAACACACTGTTTTGAGTTCAGTAACAATGGTATTGCCTACTCAATTCTTAAGGGTATTGCTGGATATATTTACAAATAAGTTTAGCACAGGTTTCATACCTGACATAGGAGTTGAAGTTCTGCAGATTCTCCCAAGTCTGTTTCTTTCCCCACTATTACAGTTATTCTACTCCATAAAGCAGGCCATACCTGAGATGCTCGGAGCCACAGGCTCTTTAGCCAAACAAGCCTAATTTTATGGTATTTATTGTATTTGATTTCGCAAAATCTACTATAACAACTCTTGTTGCTGTAGACCACAACAATCTGGTTCTGTCAAAGGGAAACCATGTGTACTTAATTTGGTAAATTTCTTTGTGAATACATTGAAGCTATAAATAGCATCTTTGCATTTCATACAGTACTCCAGGATATGGTCAATGCTTTTTACACTATTCCTCCTGCTGAAATTGTGATAATGTTGAATTACCTAAATGTTGTAGGAATGATGATAAACTAGATGACCGGCCGAATCCAGTTTTACCTAGCAGGTACCACCTCAGAAAGCAAAAAAAAACATGACTGGTGGCATTCCTTAGGCACAGTACTGTGACTCCGCCTGTTCGATGACTGCAGCTTGGATCTATAAACCACTGACCCAGACATATGGCTAACTAAATTTACTGACAGTTACAGTCCGGGTGTTGTCATTTGATCAGCATCTGCTACTGTGTTACTTCAGCATGAGGTAAATCATATACATCATTGCTGTATTATAAATGGGCTTAAATTAAATTCAAAGAAATGTAGTATTGTAAAATTTGGTAAACAAATCTCAAAAGCAGTTTGCTGTGTATTCAGCACCTTATTTCACAGAGGTCTCATTCTTTGGCCAGCATGATGCAACAGTATTCATAAGATCCTTCTATCTAGCCCTATTAATTACTAAATGTATGTCATTTAAGTTGGAAGCAGTTAACATTCTGATTTATACATTAGCCTGTTCAGACCCGTTATAGAATGGAATGCTACTTTTAGTATCTATTAATCCAAGCTCATCATGCAGGTAGAAAGACCCCAGAGATTCCTAACTTAAAAAAAAAAGAAAATTACCAGACTAACTAAAGATCCACAGCTGCCAAGGCAAGCTGGGTCTTCTGTCCCTGTACTCTGTATCTTAGAGTCTTGAGAGGTGATTTATGTCTAGTATAATATGCTGTTCTTTTCAGAACCCAACTCACTTTGATTCTCCTACACTTCCATAAAACAGATGGCCACTCAAACTACAGACATGAGTCTTCATCAGCAAATAAATGAGCCACGCTTGCGGGACGGATGTATTACTTGATCTCCATTTCTGGAAAAATGTTTTGTTACATGCAATACAGAATGATACTGTCAATTTGATTGATACAAACCTTGATGATTGGATGAGCACTTGCAAATTATTTCCAGACCTGTAATTAATTATCCTTGTTTACTAAGTATAATTCACCACTTTTTATCCTATAATCACCTATCGTAGGAGGGATTAGGAGGGACAGAGCAAAATGTTGTAACAAAATCTGGGAAACTGAGATTTGCATATAAGAGAAATTGTTAAAACTTGTCTGCCCCACACAATTATTTTTAGCTTTGTCCAGAATTCTTGAGCACAGGAGTTGCAAGGTGTAATTAGATCCATGGATGTTCATCGTGTTACCCTGCTGCAGTCATCACACTTGGGTTATCCTGTCGTCAGGCGGTCCCACAGTCGGCCGGAATTCCAAAGTCTTGGTCCGGCGTCGGTTGCTGTCGTCTCTTCCCTGATGTCACTGCGCCAGGGATATATATAATGCAACCGACGCCATTTTATCCAGTCTTTCTTGCCGTGCGGTGCCTGAAGCAGAAGCAGTTCGCAAGTGCCGGTCGGCCGACTCCTGAGATTTTCGAATTCGAATTTCAGACCGAATTCTTCTATAAAACTAAGTACCCCGTTGGGGAAACTTTTCTTGCCTCAGACCGATGTCAGAAAAAGTTAACAATTGTATTTCTTGTGGGAAGCAAATACCTCATAAGGATTTTCATTCTTATTGCATACCTTGCCTAGGCCCAGACCACGACGTCACTACTTGTCGGTTTTGTGCTAGGTTTAATAAGCGTACTATTAAAAGACGCTTTGATTTCGCACAACACTACGGTAGGAAATTTAACTACACCATGCCGTCAGAGCAACCGACTACCGGCGTGCACAAAAAACGCAAGGATAAGGACAGACAGCCCTGGCCTAAGCCAGATTCCGAGGCCTCGGCTGATACGGTCTCCGGTTCTCCGGTCCTCAGTGAGGCTCCGACGCAGCCCCTGACTACCGCAGATCTGGAACCTGAGACCGCTACGAAAATTTTGGCGGAATGCACCAGGCCGACGCAGCCATTTAGATGTAATGGGATCCTATCTCGCCTACATTCATAACTGATGGGTTCGGAGCCGATCCATCGGCTCCGACTCGGCCACTATACACTAGAATGAAGTCTCTCATTGGCTGGGCTACCCCTTATCCCATAATGCACCACCCCTGCTTCCCCAGATCTCGTTTGCCGCTTTTCAAGCTGGACATGGTCTCGACTTGGCTGGAGCTAAGTGGTTTTTGCTTGCCTTTTGGTCTTTTTTGACTAGGGTTTCTCTCAGAATTTAAACAAACAGCTGTTTTAACAGCTTTGTGTGTGTTTGTGGCTAGTTTGGTGTTATATTAAATTTTCATACTTTTAGCGTTGCTTGTGGACTGGGCCAAGGCCCGTTTAAGTTAGAGGGCCTTTGCCCTTATTGTATGTGTATCTATTTTTCTTTTCTGGCGCTGTGATTGAAATAGTTCGGGCTAAGCCCGTTTAAGTTAGAGGGCTTTAGCTCACGTAGTTCTTCTCTCTGTGTGTTTCACCTGTTGTGTCGGGCTAAGCCCGTTTAAGTTAGAGGGCTTTAGCCCATCTATTAGTTTTGTTTTTTTGTCAGTTATCTGCCTTGTTACTTCTAAAAATGTCCAAAGAGCAGAAGTCAGGTTTCAAGAAGTGTGCAAAATGTAGTTATAAAATGTCTATTACAGACAGCCTGTACAGTCTGCGTGTACTGTTTAGGGCCTAAACATTTACAGGATACTTGCAGTGTGTGTCACGCTTTTTCCTCCAGAGTTCTCCAGGAGAGAAAAAATAAATTGATTCTTAGGGGTCTGATTAAGCCTTCATTTGAAGACGCTTTGGCTTCATCTCCAACTCCTAAAAAGAAGAGATCGTCGGCTCCGACCAGTCCGTCGGACCCGACACCCAAGAAACATAGATCGTCGGCTCCGACCAGTCCGTCGGACCTGTGAGCTAAGAAACATGGCTCGACTTCTTCTTCCTCAGCTCCAGTGGCTTCAGAGCCGATGGCTGAAGGGTCTGCCTCGGTGCTTCTTCCCTCGGCTCCATTGGTGTCGGAGCTGCAGGTTAGTGCATCGAGAGGCCAATCACCTACTTCGGCTCCATCGGTCTCGGAGCCGTTGGAGGTGTGCAGCTCAGACTCTTCCCCCTCGGCTCCGGAGCCTCCTTCGGCACCGACCATGTTGCAGACGGCCCTGGTCTCAGCTCCGATAGTGCTGGAACCCTTTCGGAGCCGATCACCCGCTTTATCGGAGCCAAGGCAGAAGTCTTCTCGGCCCCAATCTGTTTCCTCCAAATCTTCTAGGTTGTCGGATTCGGATTTGGATAGGGTTATCCAGAGGCTGTTCCAGTCCCCAGCTTTTACCAAAATGATCTCGGCTCCAGCCCACGCGGCTTCGGAGCCGACTCCACTTCCCATGCATTTGATTCCTCCTCCGACCCCCTTGGAGCCGTTGGAGTCGGTGCAGGTAGGACGGAGCGGGATCGTCCAGTCGGAGCAAGGACCCCCCCAGGAGTTTCTCTGCTCTGACTTTCATTCCTACCCTGTCCTCGGTGTCAGGGTTTGGTACCGGGTCTTCCTCAGTGGGGGCTGAGGGCAACACTGTTGAGCTCGCCTCTTCGATGCCCAGTCTTCCCCTCGGGGCATCTGCAGCAGGTATTCCTGGTACCACCGTGGCCTCTCAGCAAGTGCCCTCTGCAGAGTCTGGAGGTCCTGCTTTTGAGGCCATGAGGAGTGCGCTGGCCATGACCTTGCCAATTCAGCAGGTTTCTACTTCACCGTCCCAAGTTTTGGGTACTGGTGCCTCTGGAGACATTCTTTCCCACAACAGTGGGGCCCCAGGGCCTGAGGATACCCTCTTGGGGGGTTCCCTTCTTCCGGGGGGTCCTTCTGAATCTGCTTCGGATGAGCCCCCTAGGAAGAAACTGTGTAAGAGGAAGCACATTGATTCCCAAGATGAATCCATCACTTCAGACTGACCTTGATGATGCGGAGGGGTCCCCCAAATCGTCCTAGGATGATGTCTCTTTCTCGGATATCCTTGAGATCTTGAGACAGAGAGGCGATTGGCAATCCAAAGCTCCTACCGCTGAGGAGTCGGTTTTCCTCAAGGCCTTCGGGGCCCAGCCCTCCTCCTCCTGGGTGTCTCCACCCTTCGACGAGTTATTGGATCTGATCTCTTGGAGGGTGTAGGAACACCCTGATACGGCGGAACCGGTGCCTGCCAGGCCCAACAAATTTCTTTCAGCCCCTCCTCAGAAAGAATTCCTCACTAAAGGTGTTGCAGTTGATGCTATGGTGGTGGCATCTGCCACTCAGGACGTGGCAGAGGCTTCAACGTCTATTCATCCTCCTAATAAGGATTCTAGGAGCATGGATAGGTACAGGAAGCGTACCCTTTCTTCAGCATCCTTTACCATGCGGTCGCTGAACTATCTTTGTCATTTTACAAGGCTCCAAAGGGACCTCCTCAAGGAGTTAGGAGAGTCCCTTGCGGGTAACCTTCCTGAGGCGTTAGCACAGACTGTAGGCACCCAGATGACTACCCTAAATTCTATTGTCAACTCGTCCATGAGGCTCATTTCCTATGCAGCCGAAGGGGCGAGTAGAGCAGCGGGCACAGGAGTGGCTCTTAGGAGACAAGCCTGGTTACTCTTGTGTCCACTCGCGGAGGCCTTTAAGTCTTCCTTCGCCGACGCCCCCTTTGATGGGTCTTCTTTGTTTGGACCCAAGGTGAAGGACACACTCGGTGCGAGCAGGAGGGCAAGACCTTGACTGCCGTTGAGGCCCGTTTTTCCACTCCTTCTAGACCTTACCCCAAGGCCCAGAGAGTAGGGAAAATGTGGTTCAGAAAATCTCAAAAGTTCTTCTCTACTCCACCGAGTGATTCCCCCATCCAGAGGCGGGGGGGGGATTCAGGAAGACGCCGCCCTAGAGTTGGCAGAGGCCCCCGTAACTCTGGAGACCGCGATTCCTTTCGTGGTTCCTCCTACTCTCAACGTCCCTAGGATGTGGCCCGACTGTGCTTCTCCGGAGCCGGTCAGGGGTCGTTTTGCGAAACACCCACAGGCTTGGAAATCAATAATCAAAGATCAGTGGGTGCTTCGCATTGTAACCGGAGGTTACCTCATCCCCTTTTTCAAGTCCCCCCCTCCTACAAGGAGAATCCCGGACGTGCCACCCAGTCAGCGGGATCTGGCAGCCGTAGAAGTTTCAAAGCTGCTAAGCAAAGGGGTCATCCAGCCCGTCCCCACCGACCAGATCGGATCAGGAACTTACTCAGGATTATTTTTGGTGCCAAAAAAGACAGGGGACGTAAGGCCCATTTTGGACCTCAGCTTTTTGAATCGTTTTTTGAAGAAGTCCAAGTTCTGGATGGTCACCCTTCAGTCCATTCTCCCGTTATTGGAGAAGGATGTCTGGATGTGCTCCATAGACCTCAAGGACGCTTACTATCACATATTGATACATCAGGAGTCCAGGAGTTATTTACGCTTCCGCCTAAGAACCAGTCACTTCCAGTTTCGTGCACTGCCCTTTGGTCTCACCACAGCCCCCAGGGTGTTTACCAAGTGTCTGGCAGTGGTGACAGCTCGCTTGAGAATTCTCGGATTCCAAGTTCCATTCCCTATCTCGACGACTGGCTCCTCACTGCCACCTCCAAGCATCTACTGATTCGAGCGCTGATGGCCACAGTAACCTTGGGTCTCTCGCTAGGAATCACTTTCAGTTGGAAAAAATCTGTGCTATGGCCATCTCAGCGTATCACTTTTATAGGCGCAGAGTTAGACACAAAAAGGATGCGGGCATTTTTGCCATCAGACAGAATTCAGATTCTACAATCACAGGTCCTAAATTTGTTGCCCAAATCTCGAGTTCCTGACAGACAGATTCTTCAGTTATTGGGTTCGATGGCTGCAACTATCCTCCTAGTACCGTTAGCCAGGTTGCACATGCGGGTGCTGCAATGGCTATTATCGGTTCAATGGTCATACCAAGAACTCCCCCTGAACCACCTAGTTCTGATTACGGACAGTTGTCGTCGGGACCTCCGTTGGTGGCTATGTCGGTCCAACCTGGACCGGGGGCGTCCCTTCGCCCTTCAGCCCCCTGTTGCCACAGTGACCACGGATGCCTCCCAGATAGGGTGGGGGGTTCATTATCTCTGGACAGGTCTGTCCAAGGCACGTGGTAGGATTACGAAGCGCACCTTCACATCAATATCCTGGAAATGAGAGCGGTGCTTCTGGTCTTACAAGCACTTCATCATGCTCTCCCCCAAGGTACTATTGCGATTCTATCCGACAATATGTCGACAGTTTGGCACATAAACAAGCAGGGCGGAACCAGGTCCTACCCCCTTTGCAGGGAGGCCATGAGAGTATGGCACTGGGCCATAGCCTCTCAACGTTTCCTAGTAGCCACGCACATTCCGGGAAAAGCCAATGTGATTGCAGACAGGCTTAGCAGGACTCTCCTGTTGCCCCACGAGTGGTCCCTCAACAACAGAGTGGCTGCGCAGATCTTCGCCAAATGGGGCCTCCCTTGTTGCGACTTGTTCACCAGCCCCAACAATGCGAATTGCAGAGAGTTCTTCACTCTGACACCCTCTCAGGGAGAGTCTCCCAGGGACGCTCTAGCCCACAATTGGCCCCCGGGTCTGCTTTATGCCTTCCCCCCGATTCCCCTTCTCCCGAGGGTAATTCAAAAGGCCCTTCATGTTGGGTGCCACATGATTTTGGTCGCCCCACATTGGCCCCGTCAGGTTTGGTTCCCCTTTCTTCAGAAGTATACGGTACAGGGCCCTTGGATTCTGGACCCAGTGCTGGATCTGTTATCCAATCCGTCGGGACACTCTCATCCGTCCCTCCGGTCGCTCCGACTGGCTGCTTGGCTACTCCACTTCCATCCTTAGTAAGGGATCTTTCTCTTTCTTCGGAAGTGATGCACATCTTGTCTTCTTCCCACAAGCCGTCTACCATTAAGCTGTATTCCAGCAAATGGAAAAGATTTGTTTGTTGGGCCCAGCAGTGAAGCATTGATCCTCTCACGGCCCTAGTTCCGCAGGTCTTGGAATTTCTAGCTTCATTGTTTCATTCTGGCTCTTCAGTCTCCAAACTTAAAGTTCAACTGGCGGCTATATCTAATTTTCATGTTGCTATAGAGCCTTCTTTAATGGCCAACAGACTGTGCAAGTCCTTTCTTAAAGGAGCCTGGCTCCTCAGGCCTCCTATGGTTCATCCCGTGCCCCCTTGGGACTTAAATTTAGTTCTGGCCTCCTTAACTGCCTGTCCCTTTGAGCCGGCAGCCACTTGATATAAAATTCCTATCTTGGAAAACTGCTTTTCTAGTGGCAATAACTTCTGCTAAGAGTGTTTCAGAGCTTCAGGCTCTCTGTTCTTCAACTCCTTATTTGATCTTTCACAGAGACAGAGTTTCCCTTAGATTGAATCCATCCTTTTTGCCTAAGGTAGCATCCCCTTTATGCATTCAGCAATCATTGGAGCTCCCACTTTTCTTCCCAAATTTTTCTAATAGAGCAGAATATACTTTCGACCAGTTGGATGTTCACAGGCAACTGCGTTTTTACTTGGATAGGACCACTCAGACTCGAAAATCTGACCAACTGTTTGTGTCCTTTGTGGAGAATAGGTTAGGTCTTCCAGTTGCCAAAGCCACAATTGCCAAATGGATTAAGGATTGCATCTCTTTCATTTACTCCCAGTCAGGCAAAGAGTTGCCTTTCCCAATCAAAGCTCATTCTACCAGGGCTATGGCCACCTCTGTAGCATTTCATTCCAAAGTTTCAATAGATGATATCTGTGCGGCTGCTACTTGGTCTTCTCTGCACACCTTCATTTCTCATTATAAGCTTGATGTGGCTTCCCGAGGTAGAGCTTCATTTGGTTCCGCAGTTCTCAGGAGTGTGTTCCAGTGAGCCACCCGGGGTTTTAGGTGCTAGGGACGCTGTCCCATCAGTTATGAATGTAGGCGAGATAGGATCCCATTACATCTTTTAGTTATGTACTTACCATAACTTTGGATGTATGGGATCCATCTCGCCTACATTCATACATACCCACCCTCCTTCCCCCGACCTTTTGGATTTGGAGGAAACATTGGTCTTGCTGAGCTCTCCACTGGAAGGGCTCTAGTTGGTTACAGTTATTGGTATGTGTTCTGTACCTGTATGTATGTATGAAAGCGAACAAACAAGATCTGGGGAAGCAGGGGTGGTGCATTATGGGATTAAGGGGTAGCCCAGCCAATGAAAGACTTCGTTCTAGTGTATAGTGGCCGAGTCTGAGCCGACGGATCGGCTCCGAACCCATCAGTTATGAATGTAGGCGAGATGGATCCCATACATCCAAAGTTATGGTAAGTACATAACTAAAAGTTCAGACCCTTCCGATAACATTACTGCAAAAGACGTCGGTGCAACAGAAACGCCATCGGTTTGTGAAGGCGTTTTTAGACCGACGACCCTCACCATTAAAACGTTTTCTAAATCGAAGACTCCTACTAAATCTAAAAGGACTGCACTACAGTCTCCTGTTCAAGGCCCCATGCCTAAGAAACAGATGCTCAAAATGGCTGAAGATTTTATTTCTTTAATAAGGGGTTTCCAGCCCCCTCCTGACAAAAGGCCTAGACAAGAGGAAGATTATGCATCCTCTGAACAAGTGTCCATTTCTTCAGACTCCTCTGAGGACCAACATTACTCCTCCTCTCCTTATGAAGATTCTGATGTTGAGGACTCTATTCCCTCAGCTTCTCCTCCTGAAGACTACTCCTTTGGGGAAACTTTACACACTATGAGGGAACATTTTCACTGGGAAGATCAGGACTACTCTGACTCAAAGAAAAGGCTCAGAGAGTTTCTTTTACTCGCCCAACACAGAGCTCTTGCCATCCCACCAGTTTTGGACATTGTGAATGATGTCTATTTAGAATCCAGTTTGAACCCAGACTCTCTACCTCCTGCTCCGGCTAAGCCTGACAGATACTATAGAGTGCCCGATTCCCACAAATTTCTTTACAAAAGCCCTGTAGCTGACCCAGAGACTATCTCCCAGGGTCCCAAGGGGGCTAAGGCTTCTGTGGCTAAAAACCCAGTACCTTCTGAGAGGGATTCCAGAGCACTAGACAGGTGGGGGAAAAAGGTTTACACCTCAGCCACACTAGCTATGAGGGCACTGAATTGTCAATTTCACATGCTTAAGTATCAGCAATTCCTAATCTCTCAATTAAAGCAAAGAATAACCTCTCTCCCTCAACAATCTGAATTTGAAAGAAGTACAGGATCTGTTGCACGCCACTGAGCAGGTGGGCAAACACACCTTACAATGTTGGTTTGATTCTTTGGAGGCCTCTTGCAGAGCAGCTGTCACTGGGTCCGTTATACGTAGGCATGCTTGGTTAAAGGAACAAACTCTGCCTGATCATGTTAAAGCAAAACTACTAGATGCTCCCTTACAGCAGGATGTTCTTTTTGGAGTTAAAGCAGAAGAAGTTTTAAAGAAAATGGAGGATAAGGCAAAATCTATGCAGACAGTCAAAGATTTCCTACAGGTACAACCCCTTCGCTTCAGCAGAAACTGGCCAACAAATAATTGGTCCTTTCAAGCTACTGACAGACCACAGAGGGGTAAATACAGACGCCCAAGGGGCAGAGGACAACCACAAGCCCAGTATAAACCTCGCCAATGGGGCACTACAACACAGAAGGGAGGAGAAGACAGGTCTCAGTCCACCAGAAGGCAAACTCAATGACTTGCACCTCATCTGGCCAAGCAATACTCTCTTGGCAGCCCCCTTGGGGGGGAAACTCGCACTTTTTGCAGACAACTGGCACATTGTCACAAAGGACAAATGGGTCCTAGAAATAATTTTACAAGGATACAGATTCCACTTTCACACCTTGCCAATGAAAAGAGGAATGCCAAACCTGCCACAAAATCAATGGGCAGAGGCACAAAAGCAAATTACAGCTCTCATGAACATGAGAACCATTCAACTGGTACCTACACGAGAGCAAGGCCAAGGATTTTACTCAAGACTCTTTCTAGGGCCCAGAAAGGACAATGCCTGGAGAACAATTCTGGACCTTTCAATCCTAAACACTTACTTGCAAGTACCCAAATTCAAGATGCTAACACTACAGCAGCTACTTCCCATGTTGGGCAAGGAAGCATGGCTAGTAACGTTGGACCTCAAGGAGGCATATCTGCATGTCCCTATCAGACAAAGTTGCAGAAGATACCTCCATTTCATTGCAGGTTCAACCCATTACCAATTCTCTGCACTGCCCTTTGGCTTATCTACTGCGCCCAGAGTCTTCACAAAATGACTGGCACCAGTAATTGCATACTGCAGACAAAGAGGAATTCAAATATATCCATACCTGGACGACTGCCTCATCCAAGCAGAAAGCAAACACATTCTCTTACATCATCTGGCCTTTGTAAAGCATCTACTAAACTGCCTGGGGTACACAGTAAACGAAAAGAAGTCAAAACTAGTACCCTCACAAAAAATGACATTCCTGGGTGCCAGCTTGAATACAACGGCCCAGAAGGCTTATCTTACGCCAGACAAGCAACTACAACTGACTCAATATTTCAAGACAATGGCAACAAAGACGGCATCTTGCATACTAATAATACCATTTGCAAAGCTGCATTTGAGGAAATTACAGTGGTACCTAAAAAGCGTATGGTCTCAACACAGCCACAGCTTGGACACAATGATATCTCTCATTCCCTGCCTACAACAGGAATTTCTATGGTGGTCACAGGCATGTCACCTCAACAAGGGTCAGCCTTTCACCTTGCCCCCAGCCAGGCAAATTATTACAACAGATGCTTCAGACTACACCTGGGGGGCACACATGGCAGGACAATGCATTCAAGGCCTATGGACTGCAGAATCTGCACATACATCAAAAAGAGATGCTGGCTGTACAGAAAGCTCTGACAGCCTTCAAGGATCTTTTACATCCAGGACAACTTGCAATAAAGACGGACAACACCACAGTAATGTGGTACATAAACAAACAACGGGGTACACATTCCTACCCTCTATGCAGGCAAGCAATGATCTTATGGAACACAGCTCTGGCTTACCAAGTTCAGTTACAAGCTCAATTCCTGCCAGGACAGAGCACATTGGCAGACGACCTCAGCAGAAACATCAAGGATCCCCATGAGTGGAAACTAGATCCACAAATATTTGCAATGATAACTCAAAAATGGGGCCTCGCAGACATAGACCTGTTTGCTAGTCCTCAAAACTATCAACTAACAAAATTTTGTACAAGGACATTTCACCATCAAGCTTGGAAAGTGAAAAACCTGACAGTATATGCCTTCCCTCCATTGCCTCTCCTCACAAAGGTTCTTTTGAAAGTCAAAAAGGAGAGACCATGACTGATTCTCATAGCCCCAGACTGGCCACGCCAGCACTGGTACCCGCTATTGAGAAATATGGCCCACAGCCCACCATGGATATTGCCTCAAATCCCCCATTTGCTCACACAACAAAACAATCAGATTCTTCACAGCCAGCTCAAAACTTTAAATCTGGCTGCATGGCTAATCAACTAAACATCCAACCAGCTCCTCTTTCACAAGCAGTTCTGGATGTTATTCTGGAAGCCAGGAGGCCAAGCACCAGGAAGGCTTATTCGGACAAATGGAAAAGGTTTTGTGCCTGGAACCAAGCTAAAGGCCAAGACACAATTCAGCCTCACATGCCTCGCATTCTACAGTATTTAGCTGAGATGTTGCACAAAGGACTTTCTTTTTCCTCCATTAAAATCCATGCTTCAGCTAATTCAGCTCACTACAGCACGGATCCACCTTTATTTTCACATCCTCTTCTAAGGCAGTTCCTCAGAGGGGCAAAAAACATTAGACCACCCAGGAGAGCTCCTACACCAACATGGGACCTCAGTTTTGTTCTGGAAAAACTAACGCTACCTCCCTTTGAACCAGCTTTCTCTGCAGATCTTCAGTTCCTATCATGGAAGACTGCCCTGCTCCTAGCAATAACTTCAGCTAGAAGAGTCTCAGAGCTACAGGCACTAATGGCAGTGGAACCTTTCCTCATTTTTCATCAAGACAGAGTTTCTCTACGAACTAATCCTTCCTTTATGCCTAAGGTGGTTTCCAGTGTGGCTTTAAATCAAACCATCCACTTACCCACCTTCTTCCCAAATCCACAGAACAAAGGTGAGAGACTCCTGCATTCCTTGGACATTCACAGGCAACTTTGTTACTACTTAGACAAAACTAAGGCTTTCAGAAAATCTGACCAGCTCTTTGTATTCTATGCTACAGCTTCTCAAGGGAAGGCTATATCAAAGCAAACCATTTCTAAATGGATAGGTCATTGCATACATTTCTGCTATACCCATCATGGGAAACCAGTTCCTGCTACCATTAGGTCCCACTCTACCAGGGCAACAGCTGTTTCTCAGGGGGGGTTCCAACCAAGGAGATTTTAGAAGTTGCAACTTGGAGTTCAGTACACACCTTTACCAAACACTATCACTTACCTCTTTACTCTAAGACCAGGGCGGGCTTTGCCACTGCAGTTCTGCAGGGCCTTATGGCCTCCACTAACCCTCTATGATACCTCCCCCCTACCTTAGCTTTGGGATTCAACCCAAGTGTGATGACTGCAGCAGGGTAACACGATGAACATAGTACAGTTTTGTACCTACCATAAATGTAGATGTTCGAGTTCACCCTGCTGCAGTCCAAGTTACCCTCCCTCCATCCCCTCTGATCTACTGGCTAAATCTCTTCAATACCTTACTGATGTATTTGCTTATAGTTGAAGGGATTTTGTGTTTGTGCAGAGGTTACTCCATTTGGTACTAATTTCTGACCACCTTTTTTGGGGGCACCTGATATCTGGGGCAAGAAAAACTGAAGAAAATGGCTTTGGTTGCATTATATATACCCCTGGCGCACTGATGTCAGGGAAGAGGCGACAGCAACCGACGCCGGACCAAGACTTTGGAATTCCGGCCGACTGCAGGACCGGCTGACGACAGGATAACCCGTGTGTGATGACTGCAGCAGGGTGAACACTCAAACATCTACATTTATGATAGGTACAAAACTGTACTTTTGCCTTTGGCTATGATACCTCTTTGTCATAAAATCAAGGAAGAGGGTTATGCCTGCGCAGTGTTCCTCTTATTGTGGACTGATTGGTCCTGAGAGTCAACGAAAGCCACAGAATGGGTATCTGTATGAGCCAGGAGATAACATGGGGGCCAATCTTTAAAATGTGTCCAAGATGTGTGCCTTAAAGAGGAACATAGCTCTCAATTGTTATTATGCAGAACATCTCTGATTGTGGCTTTACTTAGGCTATCCTCAGAAAGAGACAGCCACACCTACATCACTCAGCCAAAGTATTTTTCTAACTTTTTTTTGTCCTTTCTTTTTTCCATGCAGTTATCAGTCACAGCTACAACTTTTCTTAATATTTGTGCTTTCTGCTTTATTGCACCCATGATATTGAAAACAAATAACAAAACTACAGACTCAGTAATTTGTCGTCTTAATCCCAGTGGGTGAGACTGATCAGAAAACCCCATTTTGAACAATGGAAGGGTTATGGCATTAACAGTGTTTGAGTATATGTGTTCAGTGGCATCGTGAGGAATGGTCCAGTTTGTAGTAGGAATTTTTTTTGTTTACCTTGGTAGGCAAACAAGCTCCTAACTGCTGATTTTACCTCATATTTTACTCTTTACCATGTAAAATGTTTGATTTTCTGATGAATCACTGAAGAGTAACATCAGTAATACCAGACAGTAGAGTTTCATGCTTCTTTTTGTTCTTAAAAAGAATATTGATGCAAAATATGTTCTCTTAACCTTTTAAATGAATTAGAGTAATATTTAAAAGTTTTCCTTGATTATGTATTTATGTTCTCACTTAGGTTTAGCTTTGTTGTTGATTATTGAGCAAAGAAGTCAAGAGCTATGCTGCATGTTCATACCAATACATATGATTTTGCCTTATATTTTTGGACCGCTCTTTGTAAATTTTTGTTTTTCTGGTATTTAATTCAAGCTTGCAATGCCATACATTTGAGTTGTAGACTTAATATCTTTCAGAAAATACATGAAAGCATAATGCTATTGTGTGCCTCTTATTTATTTTATTTTGTTTTGTAAAAATCTAACATCTAATATGTACACAAACTAGCTGTTATTGCTGGGGTTGTCTGATGAGAAATATGAATCATTTTGGCTTTGCAGGACTGATTTCATTTGTTTTATAACATGCAATACTTTAATATGTAGATACTTTTTTCTATGGAACAAAGAAAAAGTTCAATACCTTGCGATTAATTTTACTGCAGTCAGATGTCTGATATGTGCACAGATGCGGCTATTACTACTGGGTGGGGCAGGGCCTTATGTGGATGAAAATAACTGACGCTTTTATTGTTAGCTTGGTTTAAACTGCCACTAATTTGGCTTTGCAGGACTTTTGTGAGTTTACATGATGTAAGATGGAATACTTTTCTGTGTGGATGTAACTAACTTGAAGCACATTACTTTGACTATGATTGTTATTTTGCCACAGTCAGATATTTGAGGTCTACAGAATCAGTATAGTAACTGTAATTGATTGGTATGGAGGCTTACTGTGAAAAAAGTCACTCATTCCTGTTGTTTGATTACTGTTAATCAGCACTCACTGATTTGCTGTGGCAGTATTAGCATCACGTAATGTATAATATTTGTTGAAATCAGTCTAAAACTAGTTTTATAAGATTGTATTTAAGAGTAACAAGTTGTCTCTAATTTGTTTCCAGTTACATCGCAAGCATCAGCATTGCACATAAGTGTCTGTCTCCATAGGTCTGCCAAGAGCAGGATGTGTATGAAAGCAACTGCTCATTGACACAGTGAGTAGTACTGCTATCTCAGATCCCCTTCAAAACCTCTAAAGCTCATAACATCAAATCACAAAACACTGAGACCATAACATCAAAAACCCAAAACATCTAAAATTCGTAACATCGAATTTCATAACTCTGAAAATGTATAACATTGAGTAGTATATCATCAAACATGTAAATGTTAGTTTAATCTGTTAATCTTGTGGTATTACTATAAGATGATGTAGTTTTTATTTATATAGTTATTTATATAGTGTAGGAATTTATACTATTTATATAGTGTTTATCTTGCCCATCCGTACGTGTTTTTCGGCCATACAGGTAAGTGATTTAGACATTGTGTACATTTTTATGGTGATTGCTATAGATTAGGGTTAGGAAATTTTTCCCCACTGTAGTGTGATCTAGGAGTTGGGGGTGCAGGGGGGCTTGCCTCCCTGCAGAAACATAGTAGAAAGTGTGTTAGTTTGGTGTTGTTATAGGTACAGTGGATGTTATTTCCATGTGCTTTGTAGTTTTGCTGTTGTGATGCAACGATTCAGTGTTCTGTGTTTTTGATGTTATGACTTTTAGATATTTTGGGTATTCGATGTTATGGTCTCAGTGTTTTGCGATTCGATGTTGAGTTTTAGATGTTTTGAAGGGGACCCCTTTCTCATAGCACTTTTTAATCTCTAGTTGAGTTCTTGACTGTGGCTTCTTCTTTGTGGAGTTTGCATACCCTACTTGTCTCTGTGTGAGTTTATCCATGTACTCTGGTTCCTCAAAGACATGACACAGGTGAATTGGCATGCATCTGTATGAGTATTTGTGTATGCATCTTGTGATAAAGGTGACTGTTATGGGTAGTTTCAGTGTGTGTGCATTTGTGGATTTAAGTGTGAGTTCAAAAATAATTTCACATATTTTATCTGTGGAAACGCAATATTGCTAGGCATGTATATAACTCTTTTGCGTAGCGTAAAAAAAAAAAAAAAAAAAAAAAAGGGAAACGTTAGCAAGTGAAAAAGAAAAGAAAATGTATCAAGTAACCAATGTTCAAATGTAAGACAATAAATGCATCATATAGCAGCCAGACTCTCAGAGCTTTTGGCAAACTGGTGGCCCCCACATCCCAGGCTATATAAGTCTGTCCTCTGCCCTTAATATCATAGAGTTTAAAAACAGCCCTGCTCAGAGGTGTGCACAAAAGGTTGATGTAATTTGTGTGTGTGTGGGAGGATATTATTTGTTTAACTTTCTTTACAGATCTCAAAGGTGTGCACAGAAGGTTGTTATAGCTTATGTAGTGGCAGTGTATTTAAGTGCAACAACTTGGGCTACACTGCTGTGAATGTTATTTTCCCCACCTTCTTCTCAGTCATACAGTAGATCTGTATACAGATGGCTACATTTTTGGTGGTAGGTATAAGGAGATGTGTTGTTTATATGAGTATGACAGCAACATGTTGAAATATATTATTGCATTCTGTTTAACTTTCACTTTCATCCCAATGTTGACACTGGATTGGCACACAGAAGGTGGATGTCTTTTTGGAGGCAGGGTTGAACAGACATGCTGTATAGATGTTTGGCAGTGGTCACTTGAAGTATAACTGCGGCCATTTGTGACTTGACTTTCATTCCAAAGTAAAAGTAGGGGAATATACAAAAAAGGCTGTTTAAAAAAAAATTCCAAAAAGCACCAGAAAGCATCCAAAATGCTCAGCAGTTCAGGGGTCACTTACTGTATAAACACTAAACGTTTTGGGAAAAAAAATCACTTCTACTCGTTATGAATTTGTGCCAGACAGAACAGGTAAAAATCAAACAATATCAGTAGTAATGTATAGAGCAAGAAGACGTGAGTTTGGACTTGGGAGGATAATACTAGCTGCTGTTGATGACAAGCTTTTTTTGATTGCGAAATACCACGTAGTATTGTTGGTTCACAGTACTTATCCAGTTTAGTTTTTTATCCAGGGAAGCTTCTGTGGAGAACTTGTAAATCATCCCTATATATGGGTTTTTGCCAGTACTCCAGTTTCCTTCTATATCCTACAAGCATGATATGGGTGAATTAATGGTTGCCCTAAGTGTGCATGTGTGTGAGTCTCCTGTGATCATATTACTTATTATATGTTTGCACATAACTGACTACTTTAAAACAAGTATCCAAGCAAGGCATGGCTCCCCCATGATATGTATTAACAGATGCCCGAAGGTTTACCCAAAGCCAAATTCTGCAAGCTGCACAACATCTACTTATCATTGACTAAACATAGCCCTAAACTACTATACTTTACAGCAGAGTAGCAATTGCTTGATCCAGACAAGTAGTCTTTGGATTCTGGAAAAGCTTCTGCTACTGCTTAATAAATATCAATGTAATGTTGTTTAGTTACCCTCTTCTACTATCTTTGAAAGGTTAAATGTTAAGTTGTCCATCTCGCCTTCGTTCTTGCTGTTTGGGTTCGGAGCTCGGCTCCGACTCGGCCATCTTCTATAGCTCGAGAGCTGTTTACTGGCTCAAGGCTACCCCTTATCCCAGAATGCCCAGCGTCAGCTACCCAGATGTCGTTTGCCGCTTCAGCTGCAAGGTTGCTTCATTACTGGCTCAGGCTTAGTATAGTTTTTTCTATTATAATTGTTGTTTATTCTTAAAAATTTGTCAAGTTTTTTATCAAGTTTTTGTCTAGATATATTACTTTATCTCTTATCGCTTTCTTGTGTGTTGTAGCTTTGTTGGCTGTCGCTCCATAACTTGCAGGCCTTCTGTTTCCCCTGAACTCGTTTAAATTAGGGAGTCCCCCACCCCCCTTCCCCTTAGGATAGCCATTTAAATTAGAGGCTCTCCTTTCTGTTCCTTAACTGTAAAAAAAAAAAAAAGACTGTTTTTTAGTTTTGTAGTATAGCATTTTTTTGTTGTTGTTGTTAGGAAAATGTCTAAAGATACCAAGGTATTTGGCTTCAAAAAGTGTGACTCATGTTGTCAGAAAATGTCTCTGACAGATGGGCATACTAGTTGTGTATATTGTTTGGGCACTGTTCACCTGCAGGACTCCTGTTCTATATGTCATGCTTTTAGTCCAAGGGTTCTGCAGCAGCGCAAAAACAAATTAATCCTTCGGGGATTATTGAAGCCTCATGATTCTCCGGCTAAAAGTACTCAGCCAGCAAAATGCCCTAAGTCTGTCAAGCCGTCGGCTCCACCTTCAGAGCAGACTCCTTTACTTGACCAACAAAGTATGTCGGTGCCGGCTGGCACCGAAAAGGCAACTCCTCCTTCGGCTCCATCTGCTATTTCGGAGCCGTCTCAGAGCCATAAGAGACTGAGGTCTCCGTCCATGGAGTCCATCCACTCGGTACCTCGGTCAGCCTTGTTACAGAGTGAACGTAGCCATTATTCTTCCTACTCCTCTCGATCCTCTAGCTTATCGGATCATGATGTGGAGAGAGTAGTAAATAGGTTGCTTAAGTTACAGTCACTGGCAAAAATACTGTCCAGCCCACCTCAACAGGTATCGGCTACAACTGCCTCTATTTCTGTTCCTCCTCCGACTGCATTTAGCTCAGAGCCGGAGACCATGGATCCGCAGGTAGTAGAACCGTCTGCGCCGATTATTTCTCCTTCGGTTCCGACGTTGGCTCCGATTACCTCGATTGTACCTCCTATCAAGGGATCTGGGCGCCGGGGCTCTCTCTGCTCCGAGGGGGGGGGAGTGGCATCGGACCCTTGTCCGACCCCGTTCTCCCTCTCAGAGCTTTGACGCAGGTGAGCTCAGCTCCAACATTGGCCTCAGAGCCATCACCCTTGATGCGGAGAAGGACTCCTGTTTCTTCGGAGCCGGAGCTTTCTCTGCCTAGAGGTCGGGACGCCTTCAAGGTCATGTGGAGTGTGCTGTCCCCCGAAACAGCTCTACTGCCAGCTTCATCGGCTCCTCCCCCCATGGTGTCTATTCCAACCTCTACTCCTCCTCCAGACCCCAAGTGTAGGGAACCTATGCCCCAGGACACCCTATTGGGTGATCCCTCTTCTTCTGAAGCCTCTCCTGATCACTCGGAAGAGCCTCCCCGGAAGAAGAAGAAGTACATGAGAAAGCACATAGACTCCCCTGAGTCTGTCACCTCAGATACAGACATGGATGAATCGGAAGTATCCCCAAGGTCCCCCTCTGAAGATGTTTCCTTTTAGGACATCCTTGAAATGCTTAGACAGAGGAGGGACTTCCCTAACCCTTACCGAGGACGAGTCTGTATACCTGGACACATTCGGTTCCCGACCTTCCACCTCCTGGGTATCTCCTCCTTTCGATCCACTCATGTCTGTAGTGGCTCGAAAGGCTTGGTCAGCTCCAAATTCTTTGGAACCTACTCCAAGGAGACCAAACAAATGTATTACAGCTCCCCAGGACAAACAATTCCTCTCCAAAGGTGTGCCCGTTGATGCCATGGTGGTAGCAGCAGCACCAAGAAAGAGTTAGCAGAAGCCTCTTCATCTGTTCATCCTCCAAACAGAGTCTCGGACGATGGACAGATATGGAAAGCGAATGTTTGCTTCAGTGACCTTGTCAATGAGGTCCGCGAACAATCTATGCCATTTTTACACATCTTCAAAGGGATCTCCTGAAAGAGCTTGGTGATACCCTTCAAAATCCTACAGCTGAGGGAGTACCAGCCAAATTAGCTTCTCAGCTTGCGACTCTTAATTCCATAGTCAACTCCTCCATGAGGCTGATTTCCTATACAGCCAATGGAGCAAGCAGAGCCTCAGGGACAGGTGTGGCTCTCAGGAGACATGCTTGGATGCGGCTGTGTCAGTTTGCGGAACCCTTTCGAGTGTCCTTCACCAATACTCCCTTTGATGGCTCCTTTCTCTTTGGGCCTCAGGTGAAAGACACATTGACCAGGTGTGAGCAGGAAGGCAAGACTCTCTCTGCCATGGGAGTCCATTTTGCCACCCCTTCCAGACTTTATCCCAAGGGTCAGAAGAGCGGAAAGATGTGGTTCCGAAAATCCCAGGGACCTTTGCCTGACACACATGGTGATTTCCCCCCCAGGGGCAGAGGGGGAAACAACAACAACAGACACCACCCTCGTGACAGAGGGGGACCACAAAACCAGGGTGATAGAGAAACCTTCTCTGCCAGGCCCTTCCAGAATCCCTGAAGGGTTGCCCGACTGCTCACCACTGGAGGCAGTCGGGGGAAGACTTTTGCTGTACCCAAAAGCCTGGCAAAATATAACAAGAGACAGATGGGTACTAACCCTTATATCCGGAGGTTACAAAATTCTCTTCCATCAATCCCCCATAGAATCAAAAAAGCCGATCCCAGATGTCCCACCCAATCTAAGGGATCAAGCAGTCAAAGAAGTTTCAAGACTGCTAGAAAAAAGAGCCATTCAAGAATTCCCCGCAGACCAACTAGGATCCGGAACTTACTCAAGATTCTTTTTAGTACCAAAAAAGACAGGGGACTGGAGACCAGTACTGGATCTCAGCAGATCCCACCCCCAGTGTCCTTACACTTATACTTCCCTAACCACACCCCCTCCCTGAGCCATCCTATCCCCTGTAACTGCTTATTAATATAACTCCTTCTCGTCCCTCCTTAACTACCTTATCTATTATCTCTCTCTTAATTACTATAACCCCACCCATCCCTCTTAATTTTTACTCTATCATTTCCCGTTCTCCTAACATCTTCCTTTCACTTATAGTCTTATCTACTCTACTCAGGAAAACTATTACCTACCCTATACTTTAACTTGCTTTCTACATACTAATCCTACCTCCTAGGACTTCATACTCTTCTTAGCAATATGTCTCTCATATCTAAAACTATACTAACTAAACTAATACTCACATACATATGCTCTCAGCTATCTCCTTACCTCTTATGAAAGAACTAATTACTTCCACTTTACTACCTGCTACAGACAAACAGCCTTCCAAAATCCTAGTTATACTTTTACTCATGCAAACATTATAAGCACCCCCAACTACTTACTACCCAAATACCATAGACACACACACATTAACTTCAACAATCCAAACATAAGGAGGCTAAAATACCTAACCAACTTTTCATGCAAACCATCATTAGAACTAAAAATACCAATCCTTACTGATGGTGACATCCACCCTAACCCAGGACCAACTAATAACTCTACTGACATAACTTATAATATCTCACATTCCATCCCACATACACTAACCACTGTTCCTAATGCCTTACTCATTGGACATCTGAATATCCGAAGTATTAATAATAAGATTATCCATCTCCATGCCGTCTTGGATACTCACTCCTTTGACATTCTCTGTCTTACTGAAACATGGCTGAAACCTGGTACTAAAGACAATGCAATACTTCCCCCTGGATATAACATTTTGAGAATTGACCGCTTAAAACATAAAGGTGGAGGAGTAGCACTTCTGTTTAAAAATGAACTAAAAATCTCCTCACAACCTACCAACCCATTAAATGATGATAAAGCTGAAATCCTCATTTCTAAACTACAACTAAACCCTAATAAATCAATATATATCATGTGTATCTACCTACCTCCTGGCAATAATTACACTAAAATTGAGAATATCCTTAGTTGGATATCTTCTTCTTACCCGCAAGAAACTATAATTTTAGGTGACTTTAATTGTGATTGGTCCACTGTCAACACAAATAATCCTTCATCTCATAGGTTTATAGGTTTATACTAGGCTGTCTGCCCTAAGGCATTTATAAGCCTAGCCCAAAGTTTTGTGGCTTACACCACTCCTTATATGAAAAAATACTGTGCCCATTAGTTTGTTGTGCCTCTGTCCAGCAGTGACACAGAGATGATTCCCGGGGTAAACCTACGATCTCCCATCCACAGGTCAAGATTTCTCTTGAACAGAGCCAGCGAGGTGCTCTGCCTCACATGGACCGGGATTTTATTCCACAGCATAGGGAGTGTCTGAGTGATAAATCTATCCCTCCAGCACGTCCTGTTTATATCCGTGCTAAGGTTTAAGTCGCTTGCTCTAGTGGTTTTAGTGGATATGGATTTTTTGAGGTGGAGCATGTCCATTAATTCCGGGTTGGACATGGCCTTGTATGTCAGGCACATGTCACCTCTGAGCACACGGTATGTGACTGAATAGAGCTGGAGTTTCTTCAATCTTGCAGCATATGACAGATTTTGGAGTCCCTTTATCCTTTTGGTGAGGAACTTTTGGGGTCTCTCCAATTGCTGCAGATGTCGGGTGAGATACATCCTGAATGGGGCATTGTACTCGATCATTGGTCTGATAAGTGAAGAGTACAGAGGAACAATGACCTCACTAGATCTGGATGTGAATCCCTTCATGATCAGGTGGGCAATGTAGAAGGTCTTTCTAACCACTTTAGCAATGTGAGTGTCAAAAAAAGGCCACTGTCAACCTGGGTCCCCAGGTCCCTGATAACCTCTTCTGTGCTTAGTGGATTGCCACCTATATGGTAGCTTGGGGCTACCTTGTTTTTCCCGAAGGGTATGACTATACATTTTTTGGCGTTTAACTTCAGGCCATGGCTCTGGCACCAGCTATCTGTTTCCGTGAGTCCCTTCTGAAGGATATCCGTGTCCGATGCACTTTCCACTATGGCGCCCAGTTTGCAGTCGTCTGCAAACTTTGTCAGCCAAAGTCCTCCCATGTTGGCCTGTACTTCTGAGAAGTAGATGCCGAACAATAGGGGGCCAAGGACCGAGCCCTGTGGGACACCACTTGTGACCGGCTTGGAGTCTGACATAGCGCCAGCAACTCTAACCCTGTGGGTTCTGTCTTTAAGCCATTTTGCAACCCATCTTGTGACATATGGGTTTACATTTAAGCTGGTAAGTTTTTCTACAATACCCGAGTGGGGTATTGTGTCGAAAGCCTTTGCAAGGTCAAGGTAGGCTGTATGGACTGCCTTTCCCTCATCAATGGCCTTGGTGACTGTTTCGAAGAAGTCGACCAAGTTCAAAAGGCATGATCTGCCCTTGACGAAGCCAAACTGGGTCGGGTCCAATGTCTGCAAGTCCCCTATATCTTTGTTTATGAGCTCCGTTATGATCCTCTCCATAGCTTTGCAGACTAGACTTGTTAAGGTTATGGGGCGGTAATTACCAGGGTCCGTAGAGGCACCGCCTTTGTGGAGTGGGACCACAGTTGCCGTACGCCACTCCTTGGGCACGTATCCTGTGGTAAGGCTGAGATTAAACAGCTGCCTTATGTGCGGGTTTAATTCCTCATTTAGCTCGTGTAGCACACAGCCGGGGACACCATCCGGTCCCATTGATGCTGTGTTTTTAGCTTTAGAGAGAGCAGCTTTCACCTGCGCATTTGAGGTGTCTGGGAGGTTACACTCCGCTGGGATAGTTATCTCTCCTTTGGGGGGGAGAGGGGGGGTGAAGTTTGCACTGAACCTGTGTGCCAGTATGTTGGCAATGTCTGTGGGTTCAGTGATTTTTGTATCATTTTGGACTAATTCTGAGCATATCTGGGAGTTTCCACATAGGTTCCTAACATAGCTGAAAAAGGCCTTATGATTGTCCTTTGAATCCATGGCAATTTTTCTCTCAAAATTGGCCTTAGTTGATTTTATGAGTGCTCGTGTTTTACTAATAATGATCAGAGGTGACTTCCCTTTTATGTATTTTGTTCTATCATGTAATAGCTTTCTCCTCTTATTGTAAAGTTTGTTAATGGCTGGGGTCCACCAGACTGGACGTTTGCCCTTTGGGGAATCTCATATAAATCTTCATGACTTTACTCAGACAATCAGTAATCCCACAAGAATCAATAAACCCAATAACAAAGAAAGTATTTTAGACTGGATTCTTACTAACAAACTGCAACAATCATATACAGTAGGAACTTTGCCTGATGATGCAAGTGATCATTCCTTAACTTATATCACAAGACAAAAAAGTGACATTAATTACACCCCTACCTATAGGGTCTCACGCAGTAATAAACACTTTAACCCATTACTATTCCAAAATGAACTAAAAGCCTGTAACTGGAATCTTCTAAAAACCCTAACCCTTGAAGATGCTACTTCATTTCCAAATTCCTATCAATCCTTGACCAACGTGCTCCAAAACGATCTGTCAGAGTTAAATCTAAACCTGCCCCCTGGCTGTCCAAAGAGACAAGACATAAAATACTACTTAGGAATAAATCTTGGGCTAAATGGAGAACTACAAAAACTATTTCTGACCATCAAACCTTTAGACAGTTAAGAAATAAAAAGAACTATTACTGTAAACTACAGCAAACTCATCATAACAACACCAAAAGGTTCTGGTCAACCTTAAATTCACTCCTACACCCAGGCCACTCTAGTACACCTTCCCCCTCAGGGGCCGAAATTAATACCTCATACCAAACTGCCAATGCCTTTAATTCCTTTTTCACAGACACCATTAATTCATTAGCAAGTCAACTTACTATAGACAAATCTTACCCCCCACCTGTATACCTGCTAATCTCCCCATATTTCAACTACAACCTATCTCTACTTCCTACATCCTAAAACTCAACCAAAAACTCAAACCCTGTACCCCATCTGCAGATCAGTTACCATCTGAATACCTATAAAAAGCAGCAGAAGCAGTAGCTTATCATATATCTCTCCTTATAAACAGAACCATCAATGAAGGAACCATCCCTGCTATCTGGAAAATTTCCCACATAATCCCATTACATAAAGGAGGCAGCTGAAATGAGTATTCTAACTTCAGACGTATAGCACTCCTATCACCCTTAGCAAAAATTATGGAGAAATGTATTCATCATCAGCTAATGCACCACTTAACTCAATATAACTTACTAGCCAACTGCCAACATGGCTTTAGGCCATTTCATAGCACTACCACAGCTCTCCTATCCTTTACCGAGTATATAAATAGAAACCGCAATAATAGTATCCTATCATCTGCACTCTTCATAGACCTGTCAAAAGCCTTTGACATGGTAAACCACCATATGCTCTTAAAAACCCTTGAATCTCTCTCTCTAGATACCAAAGCTGTTCAATGGTTTACTTCCTATCTTAGTAACAGGCAACAGGCTGTTCTCTGGGAAAATACACTTTCATCCTTTTTGCCAGTCTCTCTTGGAGTACCACAAGGTTCCATCCTAGGTCCTCTCCTTTTCTCTTTATTCATAAATGACTTACATGTAGCAATACCTCAAGCTACATGTATTCAATATCTGAGCGACTCAACACTCATATGCTCTGCAAATACCTCCTCTGAACTACAAACCCTAACGCAGAACATATTTAGCACAGTTGAGGCATGGTTCCTGAAACGCTGCCTACTTTTGAATGCCAATAAAACCAAACTCCTGCTTTTTAGACCTAATAGTAAGTCCCCCCTCTTAGACTTCACTATTACTTCCAATAATGGTACACATATAGTCCCCGACTCTACCAGAAAACTGTTAGGTATTATAATTGACAATAACCTCACCTTTGATAACCACATTAATAATGCTATTAAAACCGTAAACAGAAAACTTGGCTCCTTATATAGAATTAAAACCTTTCTAACTCCACAGGCCAAAATTACACTCGCTCACTCTCATCTTACTTCTACTCTTCTTTATGCCTCACCCATATACACTAACCTAAAGAAAAATAACCTTACTAAACTAGCAAATGCATACAATAGCATTGCCAGATTTGCTACTGGAAACCCGTTTAGAACTCACCACTGCCAGAATCTACTACAACTAAACTGGCTAGAACTGAAAAATACACTACTACTCTCCCAACTTACCTTTGTTCACAGGATATTTCACCAACCAAAAAATACCCCTATACTTTCTGACCTTATTTCTCCCTATTCTAATCTAAATTCACTACGCTTCTCTAATAAACTTCTTGTGAAGCTAACTAAGTCCAATAACATTGCAGGTGATTCTCTATTCTCCAACACCATAGGTAAATACTGGAATCTACTACCTACCACTCTAACTGTTACATCATCACCCTTCCTCTTTAAACAAAAGCTCAAGCAACACCTAAAAACACTCTGGCTATGCCCATGCATCATCCCGACTAATCTTATACACCCTCTCTTACCTCTGTTCACTCACTCCATTCAGAAGACTATCTCAAAATCACCTTTGTTAATTAGCCTCCGATACAAATTAATTTAGAACGTTGTATGGTTGTGTGGTTTATAATTGCTTATGCAATTTATACTCTTCATGAATGTTTTACTAAAGTATAACTCCCCTATTCTTATACTGTAAATAAAAGTAAATGTCCTTCCTAGTATAAATTTTCTACTAGCATATTTTAGATTGAACCTTATTTCTGTTTGTATCCTTACTAACTACTTGCTTTTTTTATGTAATGACTTGTTTTGTATTAACTTTAATGTGGAGCATTTCTCCCCGGGCCTCTGCTGAAAATGGACATATATCCAGTTGGACTAGCCCGGTAAACAAATGTAAAATAAATAAATAAAATAAATAAATAAAGATTGAACAAATCTGTACAAAAAGAAAAGTTCCGGATGGTGACACTGCAGTCCATTTTCCCTTTTCTGGGTCAGGACAATTGGATGTGCTCGATAGATCTTCAGGACGCGTACTACCATATCAAGATGGACAGATGCTCCAGGAGATTTTTTCGCTTCCGGGTAGGGGCCAGTCATTACCAGTTCAGAGCTCTGCCCTTTGGTCTCACCTCAGCCCCCAGGGTGTTCACCAAGTATATGGCAGTAGTCACGGCTCACCTGAGGCGTCAAGGATTCCAGGTGTTTCCCTATCTAGACGACTGGCTCCTGACTGTTACCACTAGGCATCAACTCTTAGAGGCACGGGATTATACAATCACATCATGCACTCAACTAGGCATCACAGTAAATTTCAAAAAATCTGCCTTGTTGCCCTGTCAGTCTATCACCTACATAGGAGCAGAATTAAACACAAAATAAATGTTTGCAAGATTACCACAGGAAAGAGTTTCCACTATTCGTCAACAAGTGTTAATTCTAATGCAGAGCAAAAGGATTCAAGTCAGATATGTCCTACAAAGCTCTAGGCTCCATGGCAGCTATCATTCTTCTTGTCCCATTAGCGCGTTTCCACATGAGAATCCTTCAGTGGCTTCTTTTCACGCAGTGGTCGTTCCAGGAGCTACCCTTGTCTCACATGATCCTGATCACAGAAACATGCAAAAGGTACCTTTCTTGGTGGATGGTCTCCCCACTAGTAATTCAGGGCAGACCTTTCATACAACCCCCTCCGGTAGCCACAGTGACCACGGACGCCTCCCTGATAGGGTGGGGGGCATTATCTAGGCAGGACAGTCCAAGGCACTTGGCAACCTCGCGAGTACTATCTGCATATTAATGTCCTAGAAATGAGAGCGGTGCTCCTAGCATTGCAAGCCCTTCAAGACTCTCTTCTTTCCGGGACCATTGCAGTCCAAACGGACATGCCAGTGGTGTGGTACATCAGCAAACAGGGTGGGACCAGGTCTTAGCCCTTGTGTCGAGAAGCACTCAGACTGTGGCAATGGGCGATTTCCTCCCAACGTTTTCTGATAGCAACGCACATCCCTGGGAAAATCCAACTTCATAGTGGACAGGCTCAGCAGAGCTATCCTCATGCCTCACGAGTGGTCTCTGAATCAGGAAGTTGTGGATCTTATCTTCCACATGTAGGGAAAGCCTTGCTGCGACCTATTTGCCACTCCTCTCAACAACAAATGCAGCAGCTACTTATCACTCCTTCCTCTTCCAGGTCATATACCAGAGATGCTGTAGTCCACAACTGGCCTCAGGGACTCCTTTACGGTTTTCCCCCTTTTCCCCTAATACCAAGACTCATACAAAAAGCAAAATCGTTGGGTTACAAAATGATCCTCATTGCCCCGTATTGGCCTCGACAGATATGGTTCCCGTTCCTGCACCTCCACCTTCTGGATCAACCGTGGATTCTGGACCCGGTTCCAGATCTTCTGATTCATCAGTCAGGTGAGTTGCACAAATCCCTTCAAACTCTCCAGCTCACAGCTTGGTTACTCCACTTCCAACTTTAGCCAGGCTTTCCAGTATCTCCCCAGCAGACCGTGATATTATTGTTTCCTCACATAAGTCTACTACGAGGAAAACATATACTGGGCAGAATCTAAAAATTTGGATCAGTCCCAGTCCATGAAATTCTTGAATTTCTAGCACAACTCTTTCAGTCTGGTGCAGCTTCCGCTACCATTAGAGTACAGCTAGCTGCCATTTCTAATTTTCATATCGGTATGTTTAATTCTAGCATAATGTCTCATAAGATCTGCAAGGCCTTTATGAAAGGAATATCTCTTCTTAGACCCCTAGTTAGAGATCCTCCTCCTCCTTGGGATCTCAATTTAGTTTTTGCTTCCTTAATTTTGCCTCCCTTTGAACCGGGAGCATCATGTTCCTTAAAATTTCTTTCTTGGAAGACACTTTTTCTGGTTGCTATCACTTCAGCTAGACGTGTCTCAGAACTTCAAGCACTATGTGTTCATCCTCCTTACCTGGTGTTTCACAAGGACAGAGTTTCTCTGAGGACCAGTCCATCCTTTACTCCTAAAGTCTGCTCAGAGAACAATTTAAATCAATCCATAGATCTCCCAGTTTTCTTTCCCAATCACAGCAACAAGGCAGAATACAAGCTCCACCAATTGGATGTGCACAGACAATTACGTTTTTACCTCCATAGAACTAAGGAAATAAGAAAGTCAGACCAGTAATTTATTTCTTATGCTTTCAACAAACAAGGACTTCCAGTTTCTAAGGTGACCTTATCCAGATGGTTATCTGATACTATTGCCTTTATTTATCAGTTACGAAATAAAGAGCTACCAGCTAAACCAAAAGGTCATTCTACTAGAGCATTAGCCACCTCTGTAGCCTTTCACTCTAGGTTGTCCATAGACTCAATCTGTGCAAGTGCCACTTGGGCAAACCCTCACAATTTTATCTCTCATTACAAGGTGGATATGGTCTCCTGGAGCAGAGCTTCCTTTGGTTCTACTGTTCTGAAGAGTCTGTTCCAATGAGCCACCCGGGATTTTAGGTGCTAGGGACGCTGTCCCAAACAGCAAGAACGAAGGCGAGATGGACAACTTAACATAAAGAAGTTATGTACCTACCATAACGTTCCATGTTAGTTGTCTTCATCTATCCCCCCCTCCTTCCCCCTTCCTAGAGTATTGAGAAGAGTTCCTTTTTGTTTTCACTGGCTGAGCATCTTTTATTACTTCACATGCTGGGTAATTTATGACTCTTTCCTTGTTTAGGTGTATTGGACAACCAGTTTTTAGGTAACTGGTTACTCTGCTTGTGTCTTGTGTGCGCTATCACAAACGAGATCTGGGTAGCTGACGCTGGGCATTCTGGGATAAGGGGTAGCCTCGAGCCAATAAACAGCTCTCGAGCTATAGAAGATGGCCGAGTCGGAGCCGACAATCGGCTCCGAACCCAAACAGCAAGAAGGAAGGCGAGATGAAGACAAGTAACATGGAACGTTATGGTAGGTACATAACTTCTTTTTATTCATTAGTGGACTTTACGTGGACTAGTTTTATGTCCTTCCAAGTGCTGCTATTGTTTTTCTGGAATTTGCCCTCATTGCTACTTTTAAAAATGAAATCAAGTGGAACTATGATAATGATATTGTATCAGTAGCTGTATTTTCAAGTGGAACTGTGATAATGGTATGGTTTCTCCAATTACAATTTTTAATTGTCAAAAGATTGATGTGAAGTTATTCAGTCTCGCCGTTCATTCTTTGCTGATGGCTTCGGAGCCGATCCTCGGCTCCGACACGACCGACTAGCAAGCTCAAAGTTTTCCAGTAGCTCAAGACCCCCAACCCCTTATCCCACAATGCACTGCTGGAATTACCTCAGATCTAGTTTGCCACGGCACAGATCTCTTGGTTTCCAGCGTTGCATGAGACTGTTGTGGGAATTTTCCACTTTCAGCAAGTTTTTCTATTGCATTTCTATATCTTTCTACTATTATATTTACATAGTATTACCTGGTTTAGCAAATTTTTCTGTTTTTCCACTTTTCCCAGTAAGTCTCTAGTGCTTGCCTTTGGCCTGTTGGCCTTGGGCCTTTTCTTACAGCTTGTTAGATTGGAGTTGCCCTTTTCGGGCTTTTTGATATTGGATTACTCTTGTTACTAGTTGCCTTTTGGGCTGTTTGTGCTGTCTTTTGCATTGCTGTTTGTAGTGAATTAGATTACTCATTTCTGAGTTAAACTATTTTTATAGTTAAATAGTGTTGCTTTTTGATATTGTGAATTTTTTTTCAGGAAGTTAGTTGCTATGTCTGAAGAATGGGAAAAGCATCCTAAGTCTGGGTTCAAAAAGTGCCCAGACTGCGGACAAAAGATGTCCGTTACGGATGCCCATGTGCAGTGTGTACACTGTTTGGGTGAGGTGCACCTGCAGGAGTCATGTAATATCTGCCACTCTTTTTCTACTCGAGTGCTTGCAGAAAGGAAGAGGAAGTTAGTTGACAGGGGTATTATTAAACACCCTTTCTCAGAGGCATTGTCTGACCAGGATGGGGCCAGCAAATCGTCCAAATTTTCCTCCGAATCCAGGACAAAAAAAAAGGGGGGGGGGCTTTGGAAAGTGTTGTGATTTCGGCTCCACTGGCTTCGGAGCCCAACAGTCTGTTCTTTTCGGACCCGGGACACTGCTTTGGAACTGGTTGCCGAAAAACCTCCCTCTCTACTTCTCCAATTGGCTCCATCTATTCACTCCTCCAGGTCTTCGGTCAGCCTGTCCGATCTTGATATGGACCAGCTGCTTCAGAAGCTCTTAAAGGCACCAAGCCTAGCTAAATTGCTGTCGGCTTAGACCCAACCATCAGAGCTGAAGACCATTACTCCTGAATTGTCTACTCCTCCTCTGAGCCATACCGGACCTTCGAAGCCGGAGGAGGCCAACCTGATTATTGTAGATACCTTGGAGCTGACGCATGTTCCAGTCTTGTCGGCTCCATCTGCTCGGATGTCCTCCACGCCGACCTGCGACTCTAGGAGCCGGCACTCTCCAGTCGGTTCCGGGGAGGATAGTCGCATGGATTTGTCGGTGCCGACTCTTCCTCTCGGGGCTTCGGCTCGGGTGAGCTAGGCTTCTACCTCGGGCTCTGAGCCTACGGCTTTGGTGCAGGAGGGGATCACAGCTCCTTCTGATCAGTCGACTCCTTCTCATCAGAGCTGCGGTGCATTCGAAGCCATGAGGCGAGTGTTGTCTCCTAAGACTTCCTCATCTCTAGGTCTGGCCTCTTCCTCCCCTAAAGTGCCTGTGTCAGTTTCTGTTTCCTCCAGTCATCCCAAGCGTAGAGTCCCAGAGCCTCAGGTAGCCCCACAGGGTGCTCCCTGCTCTTCTGAGACCTCTACAGAGGCTCCCCCTGAAGAAGTTCCCAGGAAGAGATTATGCAAGAGGAGGCATTTGGACTCCCCACAGGAGTCTCAAACATCAGACACCACTTGGATGAATCAGAAGGGCCCCCTAGATCCCTGTCTGAGGACATCTCCTTTGTGGAGATTCGTGAAATTCTTAGGCAGAGGGGTGATTGGCAGTCCAAGAGCCCTACTGAGGACGAGTCAGTTCTCCTGAAGGCATTCGGGTCTCAACTTTCCAACTCTTGGGTGTCTCCACCCTACGATGAGCTTATGTATCTGGTCTTTCGTAGGGTGTGGGAGTCACCAGAATCTATGGAACCTGTCCCTAGGAGGCCTAATAAGTATATTTCTACCCCCGTAGATAAGTCCTTTTTGACCAAGGGAGTCCCTGTTGATGCCATGGTGGTGGCGGCAGCCACCAAAAGGGAAATGTCTGAGACTTCCTCGTCTATCCAGCCTCCTAACAGAGAATCCAGGCTCATGGATAGATATGAGAAACGCATGTTTAGTTCAGCGACTTTCTCACTCAGATCACTGAACTACTTGACCCATTTTACCAGACTGCAGAGAGATCTCCTTAAGGAGTTGGGTGATACTCTTCAGGGTGCTGTAGCTATGAGTGTGTCCGACAAAGTTGCTATCCAGCTTGCTACCCTTAATTCAGTAGTTAAGTCGTCCATGCGTCTCGTATCTTAAGCAGCTGATAGTTCGAGTAGAGCTGCAGGTACAGGAATTCCTCTTTGTAGGCATGCCTGGATGCGACTCTGTTCCTTCGCAGAACCCTTCAAGTCTTCCTTTACGAATACCCCGTTTGACGGCTCATCCTTGTTTGGGCCAAAGGTGAAGGAGACTTTAACCAGGTGTGAACAAGAAGGAAAGACTCTGTCTGCCATCAGAGTCCTTTTTTCCACCCCCCACTCAACCCTTTCCTAAAGGTCAAAGGGGAGGAAAGATGTGGTTCCGGAAAGCCCAAGGAGTTTTTCAAGACACACATGTAGAGCCCCCCTCCAGAGGCAGAGAAGGGGGTTACAATGGGAGACGCCGCCCTCGCTGCAGAGGGAGTCTGCAACACCAGGGTGACAGAGATCACTTCTCTGGTCAGTCCTGCCAGTGCTCCTGAAGGGAAGCCCAGCTGTCCTACTCTGGAGACAGTTGGGGGTCGCTTTTCATTGTACCCAGAAGCCTGGCTAGATATAACAAACGACAATTGGGTACAAAGTATCATTTTCAGAGGGTATTTCATACCGTTCTCCACCCAGCCCCCTCCCATCAAAAAATTCCCGGACGTTCTACCCAGTCACAGGGAAGAAGTAACAATAGAGGTAAGCTGATTGCTAGAAAAAAAGTCATCCAGCCAGTCCCGGCAGACCAAACAGGATTCGGAACTTACTGAAGATTCTTCTTGGTTCCAAAGAAAACAGGAGACTGGAGACCCATTTTGGATCTCAGCAGACATCCAATTTGGGAGGAAAAAGAAGTTCCGAATGGTCACGCTACAGTCCATACTTCCCTTTTTAGGGAAAGAAAATTGGATGTGATCGATCTGAAGGATGCGTACTACCACATAAAGATGGCCAGACCATCCAGGGATCATCTGCGTTTCCGGCTGGGAGCCAAACATTATCAATTCTGAGCTCTGCCCTTTGGTCTCACTACAGCCCCCAGAGTGTTCACAAAGTGCATGGCAGTAGTCACTGCTCACTTGAGGCATCTAGGATTCCAGGTGTTTCCATACTTGGACGATTGGCTCCTTACCTCCACCACCAGGCATCAACTTCTTCAAGCGAGAGAAACTACTCTGACACTCTGCAATTGGCTAGGCATTACAGTCAACTTCGAAAAGTCTGCCTTGTTGCCATTGCAGCATATCGTTTTTATAGGGACAGAATTAGACACGTCAACCACCACTCATCGTCTTCCACTAGAAAGGATTTGTATTCTTCGCCAACACATCATGTCCTTGGTATCAAAGAACAGAGCACCAGCTGCAGAGGTATTGAAAGTACTAGGATTGATGACAGCAGCAATCTTGGCAATCCCGTTAGCAAGGATGCATATGAAGATTCTTTAATGGCTCCTATTCACACAATGGTCTTACCAAAAACTTCCAATGAATCACAGAATCCTGATAATGAATTCTTGCAAGAAGGATCTTTAGTGGTGGTTGACGTCTCAATGTCACAATAGGACGTCCCTTCATGCTACCCCCTCCATTTGCCACTGTGACCATGGACGCTTCCCTGATAGGGTGGGGGGGGGGCTTTTTCAGGGAAAGACTGCCCAAGGCACATGGACAGATCAAGAATCACATCTGCATATCAATGTCCTGGAGATGAGAGCAGTACTTCTAGCATTGCAGTACTTTCAGGACTCTCTTCCGCTAGGGAAAATTGCAGTACAGACAAGACTACATGTCAGTGGTCTGGTACCTGAACAAGCAAGGCGGGACCAAGTCTTACTCCCTTTGCAGAGAAGCCCCCAGAGTATAGTAGTGGGCAGTGTCATCCTAGCGCTTTCTGTTAGCAACACACATCCCGGGCAAATCCAACATCATAGCGGACAAACTGAGCAGGGCAATTTTATTGCTCCACGAATGGTCACTCAAGAGATTGTGGACAGGATTTTCCACAAATGGGGCTAGCCTTCCTGCGACCTGTTTGCCAGTCATATCAACAACAAATACAGAAGCTGTTTTGCCCTGATTCCCTTGCCAGGTCAGTCCTCGAGGGATGCTCTTGTCCAGGATTGGGCCCCATGGTCTTCTCTATGCATTTCCCCAACTCTTCTTGATAGCTAGATTTTTACAGAAAGCAAAGTCGCTGGGACGGACAATCATCCTTATAGCCCCTCATTGGCCTTGGCAGATTTGGTTTCCGTTTCTTTACCATCACATTCTGGAAGACCCATGGATCCTGGACCCAGTTCCGGACTTACTGACACGTCCGTCAGGGGATCTCCATCCTTCATTGCAGACACTGAAGCTAACAGCTTGGCTGCTCCAATTGCCCGCATAGCCAGGCTTTATAATCTTTCCCATGACAGTAGTCAGATTTTGTTGGCTTCCCATAAGCCTTCCACTAGAAAGTTATATCGTAGTAAGTGGAAGAGATTTTCCATTCGGGCTTCCTACCATAATATTGACCCTTACCAAGCACCATTGTCTTCTATTTTACAATTCTTGACAGAAATTTTCAACAAAGGAGCAGCGGCTGCTATGGTGTGGGTACAACTAGCTGCTATATCTAATTTCCATGTAGGGATTGATGGATTGAATATTATGGCTCACCAATTGTCTAAAGCTTTTCTAAAAGGTTCCTTTCACATGAGGCCTCCAGTGAAGACTCCTTATTCTCCCTGGAATTTGAATTTTATGATGTTAAGTTGTCAATCTCGCCTTCATTCTTGCTTGATGGGTTCAGAGCCGATCCTCGGCTCCGACTCGGCACTTTGCTAAGCTCGAGAGTCACTTTTACCAGCTCGAGGCAGCCCCATATCCCATGATGCAAGGCGGTAAGTACCCAGATCTCGTTTGCCGCTTCGCTGATGAGGTCCTCCTTTTACCAGCTCCTGGTAAGTGTTTAAATTTAAACTGCTATTAGCCCCTTTTCACTTTAAAACAAATTTTTCTTAGAAATCTTTCATTTTTAGTTTATTGTAAGCCCCTTTTTGACTAAATTTATCCTTCCTCCTTAATTTTTTTAGTCAGGCCTTCCTTCCCTCCCATCCCCCCCCCCCCCCCCCCCTGTCAGGGTGTGTGTGTGTGTGTGTGTGTGAGAGGTTTTTATTGCTTATACTTTAATTTTAATTGTTTGTTTGGGACTGTGTGTGTACTGTTTTTGTATCCACTATGTCCAAAGAGCAGAGAGTCTCAGGCTTTAAGAAGTGTGACTCGTGCTGTCAGAAGATGTCTCTGACAGACGGTCACACTTCTTGTTTATACTGCCTGGGACCTCTCCACCTGCAGGACTCCTGTGCAATATGTCATTCTTTTAGCCAGAGTGTCCTGCAGGATAGGAGAAACAAACTCATTTTAAGGGGACTCCTTAAATCGGAGGGCTCCCCGGCCAAATCGGCTCCGGGAAAGCCTTCCAAGTCTAAGGCCCAGGCTTCTGTACCAAAGCCTACGGCCTTGGCTCCGACTTTGTCGGAGTCGAGATCGGCTCCGGCTGGAGCCGATCCGACCTTGGCTAAATCTTCGGCACCGATGGCTATCGGTGCCGATACTTCTATGGTCACCTTGGTGTCGGTTCCGAGTACTGGCTCCGACCACCATGTGGCCCAGGCCGATGTCGGTGCCGACCGGCTCCGACACCGCTATTTCGATGCCTGCATCGGCTCCGGCTGGAGCCGATGCATCTAGATCTTCTCTCGGAGCCGAAAAGTTATCGGCTCCAACTGGATCAGTGGGTTTTTCGGCTCCGATGGTTCCTTCGAGGAAGAGGTCCAGGTCCCCCTCTTTGGAACCGATTCTGTCGGCTCCGGCTTCACCTCTTCTTTCGGAACGGAGCCGATCATCTAGGTCGTCCAGGTTATCTGACCATGATTTAGAGAGGGTGGTAAGCAGATTATTAAAATCACAGGCACTGGCCCAGATGCTTCATAGTCCGTCTCAACAGACGACTATTAGTCCACACCCCCTTCAAGTTCCTCCTTCGACTCTACAACAGAGTTTGGAGCTGGAGTCTATGGGAATAGTTACGGCTATGGCTGAGGGGCAGATACCCCCTCCTTCTGCACCTTCAGCATCTACTCTTATCTCCTCCTCGAGACCTTCCTTGGAGGGATTCGGTGGTCGGGCTTCCCTGGTCTCCTCCGAGGGGGTGAGTGGCATCGGACCCTTGTCCGACCCCGCCCTTCCCCTTGGAGCTTCGGCCTTGGTTAGCTCTGCTCCGACATCTGCCTCGGAGCCTTCCCTTTCGGTGGGCCCGGGAGTCCTAGTTTCTTTGGAATGAGTTCTCTCGGATCTCCCTGGGAGGGGGGCCTTCGAGGTGATGAAGAGTGTGCTGGCCACTGGGCTCAGTCAGCAGTCTATTCCCTTAGCTCCTCCCTCTACAGTGCCTGTCGATATCTCTTCCATCTCTCTTGCTCCCAGACCTAGAGATCCACCGCCTCAGGTTTCCCCACTGGGAATAACCCCCTCTTCAGAGGATTCTCCTGACCAGTCAGGAGATCCTCCGCGCAAGAGGACTTGTAAGAGGAAACACCTGGACTCCCCTGAGTCTACCACTTCAGATACTGACTTAGATGAGTCGGAGGGATCCCCAAGATCCCCCTCTGAGGATGTCTCCTTTTCAGGCATCCTAGAACTCCTAAAACAGAGGGGAAACTGGCCCTCCATAAATCCCTCCGAGGATGAGTCGGTATACCTAGAGGCGTTTGGATCTCGACCCTCCACCTCCTGGGTGTCTCCACCTTTTGACCCCCTTATGAAGGTTTTTGCTCGAAAGGCTTGGGCTGCTCCTGATTCTGTAGAGCCAGTTCCTAGGAGGCCGTCTAAATTTATTACAGCCCCTTCTGAAAAGCAATTCCTTACAAAAGGTGTCCCTGTTGATGCCATGGTGGTGGCGGCCGCCACTAAGAAGGAACTTGCAGATCCTTCCGTGCCAGTCCATCCTCCTAATAAGGATTCTAGGACCATGGATAGGTATGGTAAGCGGATGTTCTCCTCAGCGACCTTTGCCATGCGTTAAGCTGAACTATTTATGTCACTTCACCAGACTCCAAAGGGACATCCTTAAAGAACTAGGTGAAGTAGTGCAGGATCCTACGGCTGCAGGGGCTCAAGAAAAGATTGCTTCTCAGCTAGGAATCCTTAATTCTATAACTAACTCCTCCATGCGACTGATCTCGTATGCAGCAGATGGAGCGAGTAGAGCCGCGGGTACAGGAGTGGCTCTTAGACGTCAATCCTGGATGCGGCTCTGTAATTTTGCAGATCCCTTTAAGGCGTCCTTCACGAATTCTCCCTTTGATGGGTCAGCATTGTTTGGCCCTCAAGTGAAGGATACATTGACCAGGTGTGAGCAGGACAGCAAGACTCTTTCTGCCGTAGGGGTCTGTTTTTCTACCCCCTCTAGACCTTACCTCATAGGTCAGAAGGGCGGAAAAATGTGGTTCCGTAAATCCCAGGGAGTCACGCCAGACACACGTGGTCAGTTTACCCCTAGAGGCAGAGGGGGTAATAATAACAGACGCCGCTCTAGAGGCAGAGGGGGTCCACAAAACCAGGGAAGCAGAGAGCCTCTCTCTGACAAGCCCTTCCAGCATCCCTGAGATGGATACATTGACCAGGTGTGAGCAGGACGGCAAGACTCTTTCTGCCGTAGGGGTCCATTTTTCTACCCCCTCTAGACCTTACCTCAAAGGTCAGAAGGGCGGAAAAATGTGGTTCCGTAAATCCCAGGGAGTCACGCCAGACACACGTGGTCAGTTTACCCCTAGAGGCAGAGGGGGTAATAATAACAGACGCCGCTCTAGAGGCAGAGGGGGTCCACAAAACCAGGGAAGCAGAGAGCCTCTCTCTGACAAGCCCTTCCAGCATCCCTGAGATGTTGCCCGGCTGTCCATCCTTGGAGGCAGTCGGGGGAAGACCATCGCTGTACCCAGAAGCCTGGCGTTCCTTCTCTCAAGACAGATGGGTACAGTCGATCATATCCGAGGGTTACAAGATTCCTTTCGAGGAAAGTCCTTTCACTCACAAAAATTCCCTTCCAGATGTGCCACCCGGTCTAAGGGAAATTGCAAAGTTAGAAGTATCAAAGCTTCTACAAAAAAGAGCCATTCAGCCAGTTTCAACAGATCATTCAGAGCCCGGAATCTACTCAAGATTCTTTTTGGTCCCCAAAAAGACGGGAGACTGGAGACCAATATTGGATCTCAGCAGACTCAACAAGTCTGTGAGAAAGACAAGATTTCAAATGGTCACACTTCAATCAATTTTGCCCTTCCTAGACAAGGACAACTGGATGTGCTCAATAGATCTTCAGGACGCGTACTATCACATAAAAATTCACAGACGCTCCAGACGGTTTCTCCGCTTTCGGCTGGGGTCCAGTCATTTTCAGTTCAGAGCCCTGCCCTTTGGTCTCACTACAGCCCCCAGAGTGTTCATCAAATGTATGGCAGTGGTTACGGCTCACCTGAGACATCAAGGATTCCAGGTGTTTCCGTATCTCGACGACTGGCTCCTTTCAGCCACCACCAGGCATCAACTTCTCCAAGCCAGGGATTACACCCTAAATCTCTGCACTCAATTAGGAATTTCAATCAACTACGAAAAATCCTCCTTATTGCCCTGCCAGTCTATTACTTTCATAGGCGCAAACTTAAACACTGTTCGGATGTCAGCAACCCTCACAGACCAAAGAATCTCAGATATCCAAAGTCACGTGCGGATCATCCTTGCCAGCAAAAAGCTGCAAGCCAGAATGGTTCTGAAGGTGTTGGGCTTCATGGCTGCGGCCATTACCCTTCTTCCCTTGGCCCGCTTCTACATGCGTCTTCTTCAATGGATGTTGTTCACCCAGCGGTCTTACCAACAACTTCCCATGCGTCACCAAATCCTGGTGACACAAATTTGCAAGAATCATCTATCATGGTGGATTTCTTCTCCACAGATTCATCAAGGCAGACCCTTTGTATCCCCGGCCCCGGTAGCCACAGTCACTACGGACGCCTCCCTGATCGGGTGGGGGGGGGGTCATTATCAGGGCAGGATGGTTCATGGGGCGTGGCAACCGTTCGAATACCACCTGCACATAAATGTCCTAGAGATGAGAGCAGTGCTTTTGACGTTGCAAGCCCTCAACGACTTTCTTCCCTTGGGAACAATTGCAGTTCACACAGACAACATGTCTGTAGTATGGTATATCAACAAACAGGGCGGAACCAAGTCCTACCCCTTGTGTCGAGAAGCTCTCAGACTTTGGCAATGGGCGATCTCCTCTCATCAGTTTCTGGTAGCAGCGCATATCCCTGGGAAAACCAACATTCTAGCGGACAGATTGAGCAGAGCTATTCTCATGCCTCACGAGTGGTCTCTCAAACAATCTATAGTGGAGGAGATTTTTCTAGAATGGGGCCGCCCATGTTGCGATCTTTTTGCTACTCCCCAAAACAGCAAATGCCCAGACTTCTTTTCTCTCTTCCCACTGCCAGGCCATCCCCCCAGAAACGCTCTAACCCAGGATTGGCCCCAGGGACTTCTTTATGCCTTTCCTCCCTTTCCGTTGATTCCACAAGTACTCCAGAAAGCCACCGTTTTGAGAGCCAAAATGATTCTCATTGCTCTCTATTGGCCTCGACAGATTTGGTTTCCTTTCCTCCATCGTCACCTATTGGTGCAGCCGTGGCATCTGGACCCAGTGCCAGACCTTCTGATTCACCAATCGGGTCAGCTGCATCACTCTATTCCTTCTCTCAACCTCACGGCTTGGTTGCTCCACTTCCTTCCTTAGCCAGGCTTCCTATGATCTCTAATCCTGTTAGGGATATCATAGTGGCTTCCCTTAAATCCTCTACTAGAAGGATTTATACCAGCAAGTGGAAACGCTTCTCTTGTTGGGCAAAAGCTAAAAATATAGATCCCTTTACTGCCCCTGTTCATGCAGTTTTGGGTTTCTTAGCGGAAATCTTTCACTCGGGCTCTTCATCTTCCACGGTCAAAGTTCAGTTGGCTGCTATCTCAAACTTTCATGTCGGTTTTGCAGATCACAGCATTATGTCCCACAGGCTTTGTAGAGCCTTTCTAAAAGGAATTTTTCTCCTTAAACCTCCAATCAGGAGTCCTCCTCCTCAATGGGACCTAAATCTAGTGCTGACATCCTTAATTCTTCCTCCCTTCGAGCCAGCTGTTTCATGTTCCCTGAAGTTTCTTTCATGGAAAACACTCTTCCTTGTTGCTATTACCTCGGCAAGGAGAGTGTCAGAACTTCATGCTCTCTCTGTTCGTCCCCCTTATTTGGTCTTCCACAAAGACAGGGTATCCTTGAGAACTAATCCAACCTTTTTGCCTAAGGTGGCCTCGAAAAATAATTTGAATCAATCTGTTGACCTCCCTGTATTTTTCCCTAATTACTCAAACAGTTGAACAAAATTACATTATCTTGATGTTCACCGCCAACTCAGATATTATTTGGACAGAACAAAACAATTCAGGAAATCCGATCAGCTCTTTCTTTCTTATGCTGAAAATAAGAAAGGCCTTCCTGTCTCCAAAGTGACCTTATCTAGATGGCTTTCTTCCACCATCTCCGAAATCTATCAGCTCAGGGGAAAACAGCTGTGCTCAAAACCAAAAGCGCATTCAACCAGAAGCTTAGCCACTTCCACAGCTTTTCAGGCTAGACTTCCATTAGACACTATTTGTGCAGCAGCCACTTGGGCCACTCCTCATACCTTTGTTTCTCATTACAAATTGGATTTGGCCTCTAGGGATAGAGCCAGTTTTGGCTCTACAGTTCTCAAGAGTCTGTTCCATTGAGCCACCCAGGATAGAGGTGCTAGGGACGCGGTCCCATCAAGCAAGAATGAAGGTGAGATTGACAACTTAACATTGAGAAGTTATGTACCTGCCATAACGTTCCATGTTAGTTGTCTTCTCTCGCCTTCTTTCTTGCGACCCTCCCTCCTGCCCCCTGGCCTGGACAGATCTTTTTTCTCCCTATATGGAAGATTGCTTCTTAAGACCAGCTAGTTGTCTGGTCTTCCTTATAGCCCATCCTTTAGGCCTTTTGCCTTTCTTTCCTTCTGGGAAGTTTTTCGTGCTAGGTGTTATTGCCCATAGGTACCAAACGAGATCTGGGTACTTACCGCCTTGCATCATGGGATATGGGGCTGCCTCGAGCTGGTAAAAGTGACTCTCGAGCTTAGCAAAGTGCCGAGTCCTCGGCTCCGAACCCATCAAGCAAGAAAGAAGGCGAGAGAAGACAACTAACATGGAACGTTATGGTAGGTACATAACTTCTCATTATCTCGCATCATTCTTCCTTTTGTGCCTGCATCATCTTGAGCCAAAATTTCTATCGTGGAAAACTATCTTCCTAGTAGCCATCACTTCAGCCCGCAGTGTGTCAGAGCTCCAAGCCCTATCCATCAAGCCTCCTTATGTGGTCTTTCATGCTGACAGAATATCTCTCAGGACAAACCCATCCTTTTTGCCTAAAGTATGTTCAGAGATTAACATCAATCAAGTCATTGAGTTGCCTGTTTTCTTCCCTAATCACACCAACAAATTGGAATATATATTGCACAAACTTGATATTCACAGACAACTTAGATTTTATTTAGACAGAACAAAAGGGATTAAGAAATCAGATCAGCTTTTTGTGTCTTTTTCTGAGGCCAGGAAAGGTAAACCAGTCACCAAAACAACTCTAAGTGGCTGTCGGATTGTATCACTTGCACCTATTCTTGTCATAACATGCCCTTGTCTAGTAAGGTAAAGGCTCATTCAACTAGAGCAGTTTCTACCTCTTCAGCCTTTCAAGCCAAATTACCTCTAGACAACATCTGTGCTGCAGCCACATGGTCTAAACCTCACACTTTCATAACTCATTACAAAGTGGATAAGGCCTCCAGGGACAGAGCTTCATTTGGTACTACGGTTCTGAAGAGTGTACTTCCGTGAGCCACCCAAGGTTAGGGTGCTAGGGACGCTACCCATCAGTGAAGAATGAACAGTGACACTGAACAACTTCACATAAAGAAGTTATGTACTCATACTACTCACCATAACGTTCCATGTGAGTTGTTCCATCTCACCTTCATTCTCACATCCCTCCCTCGTTCCCCCTCCTGGCTGGCAGTTGACCTTGAGGCTGTCTTCATCCTGGTTTCTCAATGTGTCTTCATTCCTAGGCAGAATAATTATAGTATCTCTATATGGTATGCAGCAAACAAAATCTGAGGTAATTCCAGCAGTGCATTGTGGGATAAGGGGTTGGGTCTCGAGCTACTGGAAAACTTTGAGCTAGCTAGTTGGCCGTGTTGGAGCCGTGGATCGGCTCCGAACCCATCAGTGGAGATGGAACAACTTGCATGGAACGTTATGTTGAGTACATAACTTCTTTTTTTGTTTGTATAACCCAAAATGTCTGTATGCAAGTTTGCATTATGTTCCATTTATTGCTTTCTATAAATTAAATGCTAGTAGGACTGAAAGCTTGTAATGCAGATTTTGGTAGCAAAAGTCTGTGATTAATTGGTTCTGAGGTTGATTAAAGGAACACAGTGTGCATTAAACGCAAAATGCTTGGACATGCCAAACAAAGCAGAAGCACAGAAGATATTTTTTCAGTCTATTTCTGATTGTAGTACTGACAGCCCACTGTACACCCTTGTATGAATTTGGAAATGGCCAAGGTATGTAGTTTGGCTATTTTCAGTTTCATAATATAAAGTGTATAGTGAGCTGCCAAGGCCATGACCAGAAACAGAATGAAACCACAGAGTTCCAACTATTCAGCAATTACAGATGTTGTAACATAGTATAGTTTGAGTATTGCAATATTCAAATGCCAGACAGAAGTCCAGGTAGTTTTCTAATGTTGGCTGTTAATCCTGCAGTCTCACTTTTTTGTATTCATCCAAGTTCCTGCCACACAGGCTGTCAGTGTGAACAGTATACAGTAGTATCAGAAAGGTGCAGTTTCAGTAATCTAAGAGATTGCACGCCCACCTTTGATGTGGAAGGCTGTGGGTTCTGTTCCCACCCCAAGATGAGTGTCATCCTTGGAATGAGATACCAAACTGAGGTTCCAGCTGCTTGAGTTGGCTGCAGCTCAGGTGTATGTAAAAGATCCCATGGCACCTATCAAAAAGTGTAGGTGTTCCCTTTAGTGTAAATACCACCGTGGGTTTCCCCTGAAAAGAAGCCATGAGTCTAGTGGGATTAACCCAGTCAAAAAAGGATAAAAATAAATAAGACCCTGCCTTCAAGTGAAAATATGTATATCACTCACACATGGAATGGAATAAAGAAAGGTACTAAAATAATTCTGTAATTTTATACAAAATTTCACTGGAATTATTTTTAATGCAACTCCATCTGCTTATCACATGTATGCTATTTTATCAAAGCAAATAGTTTTAAAAATGACTTGTTCGAGTCACTAAGTACCCTTCCAGGCCTCCATTCCCCAGTCTTCAGCATCTTCTTACACCCCTGATGTTGAGGTATGCATGAATAGCATGGATGTTCTTCATGTTTCACTGTTGCAGTCATTACATTTGGGTTATCTGCTTGCAGTAGCCCTCAGTCGGCCTGTTTAACAAAGTCTTGGGTCCTACATCGGTTGCTGTCTCTTCCTCCGTGACGTCAGGTCGTCAAGAGTATAAAACATGCAGCCGACATCATTATATCACTCTTTCTTGCCGTGCAGTGCCCGAAGCAGAAGCAGTTCTCAAGTGCTGGTCGGCTGACTCCTGAAATTTTCGTTTTTGAGTTTCAGAACCGAAGTCTTCAACTAAAAGCTAAGTACCCCGTTGGGGAAACTTTTTCTTGCTCTAAACCGATGCCAGTAAAAGTAAATAATTGCATTTTTTGTGGAAAGTAAATACCTCATAAAGATTTTCATTCATACTGTATTCCTTGCCTAGGCCCTGACCATGATGTACCTCGCTGTCGGTTTTGTGTCTTATTTAAACCACGAACTATCCGTCATCGGTATATTTGCACTTCTAAATTTTTTGGTGCTCTGTTTAATTATCCTGATATGTCTTCGGTAAGCCATCTGACTACCGACATTCCGATATAACGCAAAGATAAAGACAGAGACAGGCCGCCCAGTTCGCCGGTACTCAAGTGAGGTGCTTTCGCAACCCCTGATACCCACTACTTCAGATTCGCAGGCCTCTACTGAGACCCATTCGGAGTCCGGTATGCTGCAATTGTGGAACCTGTGGATGTCTCTACCTTGGATGGGTCTGAAGCAGCTGTTCAGGCACCGGCTTCTGAGGCTACTGACTTGCATATAAAACCAGCGCTTTCTTCTTCTTCAAAGCCTAAAACTTTAACCATGCATAGAAAACTGACGCCCAGACTGCATGGTCAGGCCTCTATGCCTAAAGAACAAGTAAGAATGACTGAAGACCTTATTACTTTAATCAGGGGAAGCCAACCTTCCCCCTATGCGACCTAGGACTAAGTTTGCTTATGATACTTATGACCAGGATTCTGAAATTTCTGTTTCCTCTGTTGACCAGGATTTACCCTTATCTACCTATGAGGATTCTGATGCTAAGGACTCTGTTCCCTCTGCCCCCCCCCCCCCCCCCCCAGAGGATTTCTCTTTTGGTGAAACCTTGCATACTCTCAGGGAGCTTTATCATTGGGAAAGTCAGTATTTTTCTGATTCTAAAAAGAGGCTTAGGGATTTCTTTCTCCTGCCCCAACACAGGCCTTTAGCTATACCTCCTGTACTGGACGTTGTTGATGCCTTTTCGGAATCTAGCATGGCCCCTGACTCTCTACCTCCTGCTTCCAGCAAACCTGATAGATATTACAGGGTTCCTGGCTCTCACAAGTTCCTTTTCAAAAATCCTATTGCGGATCCTGAAACCATTTCACAGGGACGCAAGGGCATTAAAGCTACTACTGCCAAAAATCCTACCCCCTCTGATAGAGACTCCAGGGCACTGGATAGATGGGGTAAGAAGGTATACACTTCTGCAACTTTGGCCAGTAGGGCCTTGAATTGCCAGTTTCATAGGTTAAAGTATCAGCTGCATATTATTGGATTGCTTAAACAGAAAATGATGATTCCTGATTATGCTGAAAATAAGGATTCACAGGATTTTATGCATTCTGCTAAACAAGTTGGTAAACATACATTGTAATGTGGTTTTCATTCACTAGAGGCATCTTGCAGGGCTGCGGTAACTGGGTCTGTACTTAGAAGGCATGCCTTAAGGAGCAATCCTTGTCAGATCATGTTAAAGCAAAATTACCGGATGCTCCCTTAAATCAGGGCCACCTGTTTGGCAACAAGGCAGAAGAAATTCTTAAAAAAAAGGAGGATAAAGCTAAATCTATGCATACTGTTAAAAGACTTTTTTTAAAAGTACAACCTCCAAGATTTAGTAAGCATTGGCCGTCTAAGAATTGGTCCTTTCCTGCCTCTTCCAGACCTTCTCAGTCCAAACCCAGATCCAGCAAAGCAGCCATGCTTCAGTCCCAGGGGACGCACAGGACTAAGCAGTGGGGGGCCTCCACCTCCATATTTGGGAGTAATAAAACTTCCCCCTATGGTAAACTGTCTCAATGACTTCTTTTTAAAACTTCCAAGCACTTCTCAACTGACTGCCCCTTTGGGGGGAAAGATTGCACTTCATGCAAAGAACTGGGGACTCATTACCCAGGACAAGTGGGTTTTAAATTTAGTATCCCAAGGATACAGATTTCACTTCCACATGTCACCAACTCCAAGCGGTTGGCCGTATCTACCTCCAAAGTAGTGGACAGAGGCCCAAAAGCAAGTGCTCTCTCTCTTAAGCATAGGGGCTATTCAGTTGGTACCAGAAGAGAAAAAGGGACAATGTTTCTACTCGAGATTTTTCCTGGTACCCAGAAAAGACAATTCATGGCGTCCTATCCTGGACCTGCCTACTTTAAACACCTTTTTGGTGATTCCAAAATTCAAGATGATAACTCTTCACCATTTGCTTCCTATGCTAAGCAAAGATGCCTGGTTGGCAACACTAAATTTAAAGGAAGCATACCTGCATATCCCAATCAGGGAGTCTTGCAGAATATACCTACTCTTTAAAGCAGGCTACAGGCAATATCTATTTTCTGCACTGCCCTTTGGCTTATCTACTGCGCCCAGGGTATTCACAAAGTGCCTAGCTCCAGTCATTGCATTTTGCAGGCAAAGAAATATTCAAATATACCAATACCTGGATGAATGTCTAATTCAGGCAGAAAACCAGAACATACTTTTGAATCATCTGGCTTTTGTACAGAGGGTGCTAACTTGTTTGGGGTACACCATAAACAAAAAGAAATCACACCTGGTACCCTGTCAACAAATTATATTCCTGGGAGCAAGCTTGAATACAACTTCCCAGATGGCTTTCCTCATGCTAGAGAAGCAAATTCACTTGACAACCTACTTCAAATAAGTGGTCACAAAAACCCTGCTATCTGCAAGGCAAATACTACAAGCCTTGGGGTGCATGGCCTCCTGCATTCTTCTAATTCCATATGCAAGACTGCATATGTGGAAACTACAATGGTATCTAAAAAGCCTATGGTATTAACATTCTCAAGACCTGGAAACAATGATCACAGGAGGGGGTTGGCATAACGGTTAAGTTGTTCACCTTACAGACACAAGGTCTAGGCCTAGAGTTTTTTTGGTGGGCAGAGGCCTGCCACCAAAACAAGGGACTACCATTCACACTACCCCCTGCCGCCCAAACCCTAACAGACTCATCAGACTATGCATGGGGGGTGCATATGGCAGGGAAGTGCATTTAGGGCAAATGGAACCCAATTCAAATGCACCTTCACATCAAACATAAAGAAATGTTAGCTGTACAGAATGCTCTGACTGCCTTCAAGGACCACATTTTTCCAGAACAATTGATGGTAAAGATGTACAACACTACTGTTATGTGGTACATAAGCAGGGGGGTACACATTTTTACCCCCTCTGCAGACTAGCCATGGCATTGTGGAACACAGCCTTGAGCTACCAAGTACATCTACAAGCTCAATTCCTGCCAGGAAAACTAAATACACTGGCAGATGGACAAAGCAGAACCCTCATGGACCCATATGAGTGGAAACTGGAACCAAAGATTTTCAACATGTTGACAAGCAAATGGGGGAGCCCAGCTATAGACCTGTTTGCCTCCCCCCAGAACTATCAATTGGAAAAATTTTGTGCAAGGACTCCCACAGACAAGCTTGGAAAGTGGATGCTCTGTCCTTCAGCTGGAAAAACCTATCAGTTTATGCCTTTCCTCCTCTGCTCTCCAAGGTACTACTAAAGATCAAACAAGACAAACCAAGGATGATTTTGATTGCACCAGCCTGGCCACGCCAACACTGGTACCCCCTCCTGCGCAGTGTGTCACTGTTGGCCCCACGGCACCTGCCTCAGACTCCTACCCTGCTGTCTCAGCAGAAGAACCAGATTCTGCACTCTCAGCTTCTAACACTAAACCTAGCAGCCTGGCTAATTACCTAAGCTCTCCTTTACCATCCCTCAGTAAACCAATGATGGATGTCATTTTAGAGGCAAGGAGTCCTAGTACTGGAAAATCTTATGCTGAAAAATGGAAAAGATTCTGTGCCTGGAACCAATTTCAAGGGATGAGCACAGCAGTGCCCAATTTACTTCAGATTTTACAATACTTAACTTGAGATGCTTCACAAGGGCCTGTCTTTTTCCTCAATAAAAATTCACGCCTCAGCCATTTCAGCTCATTATAACACAGAACCTCCCCTCTTCTCTCTTCCACTGCTCAAGCAGTTCCTCAGAGGGGCCAAAAATTTAAGACCACCCAGGAGAGCTCCAACTGCAGCCTGGGACCTTAACTTTGTATTGGATAAACTCACCCTTCCTCCTTTCGAGCCAGCTGCTACTGCAGATTTAAAATTCCTTTCTTGGAAAACAGCTTCCCTTTGAGCCATCACTTCAGCAAAAAGGGTATCTGAATTACAGGCCCTTAAGGCAGTGGAGCCTTTCATCATCTTTCATTCGGACAGGGTGTCCCTCAGGACCAATCCCTCTTTCATGCCAAAGGTGGTATCCAGTGTGGCCTTTAATCAGTCAATTATTTTGCTTACCTTCTTTCCTAAGCCACAGAACAAAGAGGAACGGATACTGCACTCCTTAGATGTACACAGACAACTTAGATTCTACTTGGACAGGTCTAAACCTCAAAGGAAATCTGAACAACTGCTGGTGGCATTTGCTGCAGGGACAGAGGGGAAGGCTATTTCAAAATGAACCATCTCCAAATGGATAGGCCATTGCATTCACTTCTGCTATAAGCACCATGGAAAACCTATCCCACAGGGGATCAGATCCCACTCAACCAGGTCTGCATCTACCTCTACAGCCTTTCTCAGAGGCGTACCTACCAGGGACATCCTAGAAGCTGCTACTTGGAGTTCTGTACATACTTTCACCAAGCATTACCTTTTGCCAATTTTCTCTAAATCCAGAGCTGGCTTCGCCACTGCAGTTTTGCAGGGCCTTATAGCTGGTCCTAATGCTAAGTTCCTCCTCCCATCCTTAGCTTTAGGAATCTACCCAAATGTAATGACTGCAACAGTGAAACACGAAGAACATCGTACAGTTGTGCACACTTAACATAAATGTAGATGTTCGAGTGTATTCACTGTTGCAGTCCTGGTTACCCTCCCTCCAGCCCCCTGACTTAGTTTGGCTATACCTCTTCTCTCCTTTTCAGTGCTTAAAAGCTTTTTGGTGTATTTGCTTTTTTGTTTGAGGTATAACCTTGTATATTTATAGATTTAATTGCTTCTCATTAGGTGGCCACCTAACATCTGGGGCAAGAAAAACTGATGTAATGACGTCGGTTGCATGTTTTATACCCCTGACGACCTGATGTCACGGAAGAAGAGAGAGCAACCGACGTAGGACCCAAGACTTTGTTAATCAGGCCGACTGAGGGCTACTGCAAAAAGATAATCTAAATGTAATGACTGCAACAGTGAATACACTCAAACATCTACATTTATGGTAAGTGTACACAACAGTACTTTTAACCAGTCTGAAATATTTGCTACTGGACTCTGAGTCATTTGTTTTTATTAACCCTCAAATTCCAGTCACAATACAGCTTTGCTAGAAAATAATATCCACGGTAGCAAAATGTGCATCACCTCCAGAACAGAATATGAATCAACAAACCCTACTTAGCATGCAAAGGCACCCTCCCACGACAATCATGTGCAACCACTGGCACAGCATCTACCATTACTGAATGTTACTTCTGTAGCAAGTTTAACTGGTGTCTGTATGATCTGTACACATAAAACTGTTTAAACCAAAGACACCAGTTTGATGACCAAGTGCATTTCTAATAATCTGTACTAGAATTCTTTAGTTATATACCACCCATCAGTTATGTTTCAAGATATACTAATAACTTTTAAGTTTCAGAAGTATAATTCCCATGAACAACCATTTTTTAAATCTTTACTTGAGTAGCAGGTGTCAACTTATTTTGCACATTATGTAGTCACCAATAATATGGTATTAAGCATATGGGTTTATTCCACCTACAAGAGTGACTTTACAAGAAGAGTCCTATCATGATTTGCTGATATTATATAGAACCAAATGACTTTCCTTCCAACCAATTTTATTTGTTTTCAACTTCAGAAATCTGTTTTATTATCACATATGTCATCTGTGCCTTGATTTTCAGAGGCCTAAAAATTTAGGCTCAAACTTTTACTATAGCCTTCTTAACTGATTTTACTTTTTGTTGCTTGTTTATTTATGTATTTATTTATTTCATTTTTTTTCTAAACTGTTGCTCGTTTAACAAGTAAAGATCATTACTATACTTGCAGTTTTCCTTTACTTCACAAAACGCATTCAATTAGATTTATTCTGTTAACTTTCTATGCCAGCAGTACCAATATTTAAAATATATCTGATCCGGGGCTGTAACCTGAAGGGCCAAAACAAGATTGCAATTATGCAGCGTTTAACTACATGCAAAAAAATGTGGTGTGACCATTTCCCCTGCTGATTCACAGTATACTATTTTGTCTAGGCATCGTAAGTAATTAAATAATTAAAAAAAAATAGTGCAGTAACAACAGACTACCAACTTCCACTGAAAATGCGGTTTTTGTTATTTTAATTCAGGCCACCTGATGCACCATAATCCAATGATAAAAGCTGTTTCTTTCATTAGTTAGCAGCACAAGCAGCAAAACCTCTCAAAGGTACCTCATTATGAGGAACTGTTTTCAAAGTTCCATGTTACAGGTTACCTGTTTCTACTACCACATCCACAGCAACATCATGTACAACTGAGTATATAATGCTGTCTTTCCATACATGATGTCAGAGCTTCTTAAGGTGATCTTTCCACAGCCAACTAGCCCAGTGTCCCACTTTCCCACTCCTACCCCATTAGTCAACAAGTCAGACTGCTCCCCCCCCCCTTTGCAAATTCCTGGATCTGCCACTGGTTATGTATAACCTTCTCTCAAGCAGGTTGCATAGAAGGGGGAAAAAGGAAAGAAGCTAGACAGAGTGATTAAGGAATGACTGACTGACCACTTGGTCATAAAAGGAGGATTAGTATGTAGAGGCAGCCTGTCTCTATGAAAAACCAAGAAAAGGGAAACCGCAATCAAGGCATGGAGTTCAGAAACTCTCTTGGAGGAAGTGAAGGTAACCAATAAAACAGTCTTCCAGGTGCAATGTTGCACAGATGCAGTAGTAGCAGGTTCAAAGCAAGCCTGGATTAATTTGTCAACAACAAAATTAAGGCCCCAAGCAAGGGGGATGGGCTTTCTTGGAACTCTGATGTCGAGGACGCCTTTCAGAAGCTGTTTAACCTCAAAACGAGAGGCCAATGGTGGAGTCAAAAGCAGACAAGCAGAGATTATTGACAAGTGAGCTTTAAGAGACAAAGACCAAGCTAGCATGGAGTAGTTCAAATAAGAGAGAACCAAAGGATCCTCACTGAGAAGGGACCTTGTTGAAGTTTGACACCAACCAGAAAATCTCTTCCATTTGGATATATATGTTTTTCTGGTACTGGCTTTCTTGCCTCCTGCTGAACCTTAAGGAAGTCCTCAGAGAAATGTTGTCAGTAGGGGATTAAAACCCTATCACCCAACATGTCAGTTGAAGAATGGACAAATGAGGGTGAAGGAGAAACCCATTGTCTTATGTGAGAAGGTCCATCCAGTGAGGTAAGATGTGATGACTGCCAATAGCCAGATGAAAAAGGAGGGGAAACAAGTGCTGGCTGAGTTAAAAGGGAATCACCAACAAGATTTTTGGAGAGTCCTGTTTGATCTTGTGCAGGACTCTATGAAGAAAAGAAAGGGGGGAGCATAAAGAAACATCTCCTTCCACAAAAAATATATGGTCTCCAGCCGCCAAGCCAAAGGACTTTGGGTTCTGGAACAGAAGCAAAGAACCTGTCTGTTCAGAGGGGGAGGCAAAGAGATCATTTGAGGGATACCAAACAGATGAACTATGTCCAGAAGCACCTCTCTGTGAAGTATCCACTTGTGAGGGTGTGCCCTGTACCTGCTCAGACAGTCTGTCACCAGGTTTTGCCTTGAAGGAGTATAAACTATGTGCAGAGAGACTTGCATGTAGATAGCTGGATACCAGGCCTGAAGGGCTATTCTGCAAAGAAGATAGGACCTCTTGCCCCTTGTGTCTTGATGTATCACATGACTGTGGTGCTGTCATATAGACCCCTAAAGGACCTACGGACCAAAGGGAATAAAATGACTGGAGTGCAAGAATAAGTGCCCATATTTCTTTGATGATGATGTGATTCGGTTGTTGATGTGGGGGCCAAAGACCCTGAGCCCTCATAATGAAGTCACCTCCCCACTGTAAATCTGTAGCATCTGTAAAGTACTCCTGAGACAGAAAAGGAGGCTGGAAGGGGACATCTGCATTGAGAGATGTGTTGATTCCACCACTGAAGCTTGAGTTTTAGGCAAGGAAGTAAGGGAATTGGAAACTTCAGTGGCTGTAAATGCTGAAGCCACACCGACCGGTGGTACCACTGAAACTTTCTCAAGTGAAGTTTGGTAAGGCAGACTGAAGATGCAAAGGAAGCAAGGGCTGGAAGTAAGTTTAGAGGCAGTACATTGAAAGGTGTCACTGTAACAATTTGAATCCTGCATCCCAGGAAAATATGATCTTGAGAGTGTGACAGGAAAAACCTCTGGAAATTGATAGTGAAACCTAGAATGCACAACAGGAACCTGGTAAAGTGCAGATCCTGCAGGAGCTGAGAAGGAGATGGAGCCTTAAGGAGATCATCATCCAGATAAGGAAATATTTGCACTCCTTGAATCCTTCAGAAAGCCATTTTTGGAGCCAGGCACTTGATGAATACCCTTCGGACTTTAAAAGACCAAAGGGCAAAGCAGAGAACTGAAAATAGCGGGGAAACAGGGTCTAGAGGGAAAGTATCCCTGAAGGTGGCTCCCTTGAGGAAAGCATTCAAAAAGGAAAGGTTTAGCACTAGGACCCCTCCTTTTTGGGAACCAGAAACATCCTGGAATAAAACTCTGTGCCTCTTTGGGCCTGCCTCTGGGATGGGTTGAATCATGTCCTGATCTATTAAACCCTGCAATACCCCTGAAATATGGGGAATTTGATATGAAGGGAAAATGCCCAAAACTGGAAGAAGAAACTTCCAGACCACAAAGTAACTTTGATGGATAATTGAAAGTACCCGTATCTGAAGTAATCTGTTACCAAACAGGGGGAGGCAGAGTCTGAGAGACAAGTGAACCTGGCAAAGGGAAGGTAGAATGTAATATAGAAGCAGATTTGTCATGAAAGAAAGGCTTTTGAAGTCTAACCGTCTGAGCTGGTTTGTCAGAAAAAAAACACGTCTAGGGACTTACTTTTGGAGGGCTGACAAGCCTGTCTATGAACAAATGCAGTTTCAGCAGGATAATTCCTCTGAAATGTAGGAATGGAACAGACAAAAATCTGATTAAGGTCCTTCATGACCTTACATTGGTCCTGTAAGCCTTAAACAAATCTGCCACTGGAGAACCAAAGAGACTTGGATTATGTAGGGAAGCATCAAGAAGCTTAGCTTTAATGTCACCAGGCAAAGCTTGAAAATGAAGCCAATAATATTGCCTCATGATGGGACCTGAAGCAGCCCTAGGGGGCATTAGCAGCATTATAACTGCACTTAATGGAGTGAAGAGCTACCTGAGATGTAGATCACACCTAAGAAATAGCAACGTACTTGGCCTCAGAAGCAGGCAGGTCAGCAAGAACACCCCCCAGCTGAGGCAGAAAGGATAAAGTATACCTGGTCATGTGAGTTTGACAGTTAATGGCAAAAATGCCAGGGTGGCAGAAGTGTAGACCTTCCCTAGCCATCTCACCATAGCTCAACTATCCTTATCTGAGGGAATAAACTTAGAGGAAGGCAAAAGTCAGGAAGGCTTCTCAACAGAGACAGAGAACACAACAGGGTTAGAAGGAGGACAGTTTAAAGAAACTTGAAATCCTCAGGCACCTTATAAAATAAAAAAAATTGACAGATGTCCAGACAAACTTGTTAAATAAAACAAAAAACACGGCGAAGCCTCAAACTACACACTTAGTTTATTAAGGTGAAGTGCTTTTCATTTGTAGATTCACAAACTTCATCAGACCCCTTAATAAACTAAGAGTTTAATCCAAGGCTTAGCCGTGTTTTTTGTGTTACCTTATAAAATCAGTCAGGGTTCTTAAAGGCAGGAAGGTGGGAACCAGGAGTCAAAAAAGATGAAAGGATGCAACAGGGCAGTCAAACACAGGGGAAACAGCAGACGACTTAGGCGAGTCCATCTGCAACACTTCATATCATCTTTTTTTGGATGTCACAAACTTGTGAGTAGCTCCACTTAAAATGGTTCATCATGGGAACCACTGTATCCCCAAAGGACAGTTCTTTCAAAGGGGAGTCAGGACTTAACGACTCTTCCTCAGAGCCAAAATCTGAGGGTGATAGCATTTGGGAGGAGATACCAAGGAATCCTGATCAGAGTTTGACTCCTCAAGAGAAGAATCGGGTTGCATAGATCTTTTAGAGGTACAGGACCAGGTTGAGGCAGGAATTGAAACTCTGAGGTGGTCTCAGGCATTAAAAAAGCCCAGAGTAAAATCCTGCCACTCTTGTGGATCTTTGAGAGTGGTAAAAATGTTTTTAGTTTTCTGTTTTTAAGGGGGACGTCAGCTTTAACAAACCTTGGAGGCTCATAATCCTGCCTTGAGTCAGTCAGGATACCAGGCACCTCCCCTCTAAATCTGATCTGGGGAATCCTAGGCCCCTCAGATATGACCAGTCATGGTTCCCCCTCCATGTCTACAGCAGGATGTATGCAAAGCCTGGGAGGACGTGCAAGAAGCTGGTGCCATGCTGGCCTCCAACAGCATCGTGGCAGACGAAACCAACATCAGCACTGTGTGGTCCAAAGGTGTCTCATCCACTTCAAGAGAGACATCTTTCAGAGGCCGTACAGCTGCAGTATTAGACCTCAACTTTTTAGCCTTTTTTAAAAGAGGTGGCTGTACCTCGGGGTAGGAAGATTTGACTATGGTAGCCTGGGCCAACAACTTGAGATATTGGCTCTTAATTTAAAGTGAAAAAGAAAATTTGGCTGTGAAGAGTCTTTGGTACAAACACCTGATAAATAGAGTGCGTGTGGTCTTGAGAAGCACCTAGACAAAATAAATACTCGTCGTGATGATCTTTATGGGGAATCTGCCTCCCACACTGACATTACCCTTTCTTGGATGACATGAATTTACAAGATACACTATAAAAGAAAAGAAGCCCTAATGGGATACTTACCTGCAATTCTGGCGTTCAGACTGGTGGCAAAGTAGATGTTCTTCGTGTTTCACTGTTGCAGTCATTACATTTGGGTTATCCTGCTGGCAGGTTGCCCTCAGTCCGCCTGAATTCCAAAGTCTTGGGTCCTGCGTCTGTTGCTGTCGCCTCTTCCCTGACGTCAGGGATATAGAAGATGCAGCCGACGCCATTTTCTTCAGTTTTTCTTGCCCCAGATGTCAGGTGCCCCCAAAAGGGTAGGCTAAAAATATGTAAATAAGACATACATGCACCAAAATAAACTTTACGTTCATCTACAAGCAAATACACCACAATGGTTGTGTAGATTAGAGTAGTAAAGATAAGTTCCAGCAAAAATAAGGGGGGGGGGGGTGGCGGGTGGGTAACCTGGACTGCAACAGTGAATACACTCGAACATCTACATTTATGGTAAGTGTACACAACTGTACTATGTTCTTCGTGTTTCACTGTTGCAGTCATTACATTTGGGTAGAGTCCCAAAGCTATGGTTGGGTGGCTGGAGCTAAGCAGCATTAGGAGTGGCTATGAGGCCCTGCAGAACTGCAGTGGCAAAGCCTGCTCTGGATTTAGAGTAAAGTGGCAAATTGTAATGTTTTGTAAAGGTATGCACTAAACTCCAAGTAGCAGCCTCTAAAATGTCTTTGGTTGGTACTCCCCTGAGGAAGGCTGCAGAAGTGGCTGCAGCTCTGGTTGAATGTGGCCTAATGCCCTTAGGCACTGGTTTGCCATGCTGTAAGTAGCAGAAACTAATGTAGTGACCTACCCACTTTGAAATAGTCTGCTTGGAGATAGCCTTTCTTTGTGATCCTGCTGCATATGCCACTAGTAATTGTTCTGTCTTTCTGAAAACTTTAGTTTTGTCCAATTAGAATCTAAGTTGTCTGTGTACGTCCAAAGAATGCAGAATTTTCTCCCCCTTGTTCTGTGGATTTGGATAAAAAGTTGGCAAATGAATAGTTTGGTTAAGGGCTACACTGGATGCCACCTTAGGCATAAATGTAGGGTTTGTGTTCAGAGAGACCCTGTCTGGATAAAGAATGATAAAGGGTTCCACAGTCATGAGAGCCTGTAGCTCTGACACTCATCTTACAGAAGTTATTGGTAGGAGCAGAGCTGTTTTCCAAGATAAAAACTTTATATACGCAGTAGCAGTTGGCTCAAAAGGAGGTAAGGTGAGTTTTTCCAAGACATAATTGAGGTCCCATGCAGGTATTGGCGTTCTCCTTGGAGGCCTTAAATTTTTGGCTCCTCTGAGGTACTGCCTTAATAAAGGATGAGAAAAGAGTGGTGGTTCTGTATTGTAATGAGATGAAATGGCAGAGGCATGGATTTTAATTGATGAAAACGTAGGCCTTTGTCCAGCATCTCAGTTAAGTATTGCAAAATCTGAGGAATATTTGGGACAGCTGTATCAGTTCCTTGAGCTTGGTTCCAAGCACAAAATCTCTTCCATTTTCCAGCATAGGATTTTCTAGTACTAGGCCTTCTGGCTTCTAAAATGACATCCATCACAGCTTTACTGAGAGGTGTGCTTTGTATGGCTACATTATCCGCCATGCTGCCAGGTTTAGGGTCCTGAGTTGGTTGTGCAGAATCTGATTGTTTTGTTGGGACAGTAGATGAGGTATTTGAGGTAAGGTCCAGGCTGGGCATTAAGACAAGTTCCTTAAAATCGGATACCAGTACTGGCGTGGCCAGTCTGGGGCAATCAGAATCATTTTTGGTTTCTCCTGTCTGACCTTTAGGAGTACCTTGGGGAGGAGAGGCAGTGGAGAAAAGGCATATACTGATAGGTTTGTCCAGTTGAAAGATAAGGTGTCCACTTTCCATGCTTCTCTGTGATAAGTCCTTGTGCAGAATCTTTTTAGTTGATTGTTGTGAGGGGAGGCAAATAGATCTATGTCCGCGCGTCCCCATTTCTTTGTTTTCATGCTGAAGACTTGTGGATCCAGGTGCCACTCGTGGGGATCCATGAGGTTTCTGCTTAGTTCGTCTGCCAAAGTATTTTCCTTTCCTGGCAGGAATTGTTCCTACAGATGAACTTGTTAAGTTAATGCTGTGTCACATAAAGCCATGGCTAGTCTGCAAAGGGGGATAGAATGAGTGCCCCCCTGCTTGTTTATGTACCACATGACCATGGTGTTGTCTGTCTTTATCAGTAGTTTCCCGGATGAAGTAGGTCCTTGAAGGCTGTCAGGGCATTTTGAACAGCTAGCATCTCTTTTTGACTGATATGTAGATGCCTTTGGTTTGTGGACCAGGTACCCTGAATGCCTCTTCCTGCCATGTTGGCCCCCAGGCATAATCTGATGCATCTGTCGTAAGGCTCTGCCTGGCTGGGGGTAGTGACAATGGCTGTCCCTTGTTTTGGTGACAAACCTTTGCCCACCATCGAAACTCCTGTTGCAGGCAGGGAATGAGAGTAATCATTGTTTCCAGGCTGTGGCAATGTTGTGTCCAGACACTTTTAGGTACCATTGAAGTTTCCTCATATGCAGTCTTGCATATGGAATTAGTAGGATGCAGGATGCCATGAAGCCCAAAGCCTGCAGATTTTTTTTTTGCAGATAACTGGGCCTTTGTTGCCATTCCCTTGAAATAGGTAGTCAGTTGCCTTTGTTTGTCTGGAGTGAGATAAGCCATCTGGGCAGTTGTATTTAAGCTTGCACCCAGGAATATTATCTCTTGAGAGGGTACTAGTTTTGATTTCTTTTTTTTTTACTGTGTACCCTAGGCATGTTAAAAGTCTTATCACAAATGTCAGATGCTGTAGTAGAATGTCCTTGTTCTCTGCTTGTATGAGGCAGTCATCCAAGTAAGGATAAATTTGTATTCCTCTTTGTCTGCAGAAAGCAATTACTGGTGCCAGGCACTTTGTGAAGACCCTGTGCACAGTAGATAAGCCAAAGGGCAGTGCAGAGAATTGGTAGTGCTTTGAGCCACCCTTGAATCTGAGGTATCTTCTCCATCACTGTCTGATTGGGACATGCAGGTATGCCTCTTTTAGGTCTAAAGTCACGTGCCAAGCCTTGCTGCCCAGCATGGGCAGATGCTGCTGCAAGGTTAACATCTTGAATTTTGGTATATCCAGTAAAGTGCTTAGAATAGATAGGTCCAGTATTGGTCTCCATGCTTTGTCCTTTCTGGGTACCAAGAACAGTCTCGAGTAAAATCCTTGTCCCTGCTCTTGCTGTGGCACTTGTTGAATAGCCCCCATGTCCATGAGGGCTGCGACTTGTTTTTGAGCCTCTGCCCACTGATTTTTTGGCAGGTCTGGCCAACCGTTTGCCCTTGGCAGCGTATGGAAGTGAAACTTGTAGCCTTGTGACACTGTGTCTAGAACCCATTTGTCCTGGGTTATAATGTGCCAGATTTGTGAAAAAAGTGCTAGTTTTCCCCTAAGGGTGCTGCCAGAAGGTAAGTGCTTGGTGCAGGCAGGGGGAAGTCATTGGGACTGTTTCCTGTATGGTTGTGATTTGTCTTCTCCACTTTTGGAGGTAGAAGCACCCCATTGCTTAGACCTGTACGAACCTTGTGGCTGGGATCTGCCTCTAGGGCATCTGGATCTGCCCCTTTGAGGTCTGTCTGACACTGGAAAGGACCAATTTTTTGTAGGCCAGTGTCTGCTAAACCTAGGTGGCTGTACCTGTAAGAAATCCATGACCTTTTGCTTAGATTTAGCTCTTTCCTCCATTTTCTTTAACACTTCTTCTGTCTCAACACCAAACAAGGTATCATGCTGTAATGGAGCATCTAATAATTTTGCTTTGACATGATCAGGCAGATTTTCTTCCTTTAACCAAGCATGCCTCCTAATGACAGAACCCGTAACCGCCGCCCTGCAGAAGGCCTCCAGAGAATCAAAATCACATTGCAAAGTATGCTTTCCAACTTGTTCAGCTGCATGCAATAAATCCTGCATTTCTTTGTTTTCTGCACATTCAGAATTTACCATCATTTTCTGTTTAAGCAGTGTCATGGTATATTGCTGATATTTGAGCATATGAAACTGGCAATTTAAGGCCCGTACAGCCAAGGTAGCAGATGTGTAAATCTTTTTTTCCCCATCTTTCCAGTGCCCTAGAATCTCTGTCAGAGGGGGTAGGGTTTTTTTTACATTGGAAGCTTTGACCCCGTTGGGACCCTGAGAAATAGTTTCTGGGTCTGCAGTAGGGTTTTTGAAAAGGAATTTATGAGAGTCAGGGACACTGTAGTACCTGTCCGGCTTAAACGGAGCTGAAGGTAGAGAGTCAGGGGTCATACTAGACTCTGAGAACACATCATCTACAATGTCTAACACAGGTAGAATAGCTAGAGGCCTGTGTTGAGGTAGTAAAAGGAAGTCTCTGAGCCTCCTCTTAGATTCTGAAAAATCTTGGCTCTCCCAGTGGAAGTGCTCCCTTCATGGTATGCAAGGTTTCCCCAAAAGAGTAGTCCTCAGGAGGAGAAGCTGAAGGAATAGATTCTTCAGCATCAGAATCCTCATAGGGGAGAAGAGAATATTCCTGATCAGAAGAGGAATCAGATGAAATGGAAACCTGATCTGAAGATTCATAGTCTGTCTCTTGCCTCTTATCAGGAGGGGGATGGGAACCCCTGATCAAAGTAATTAAGTCTTCGACCATTTTGAGCATCTGTTTTTTTTGGGCACGGAGGCCTGTCCATGTGGCTGGTGAACTTGTTTCTTTGCCTTTAAAGGTGTTTTAGTCTTTGCCTTTGAAACTGAAGTCGGTTTAATATATAAATGTTAAGGTCTGAATACACCCTCAGAAGCCGATGCCTGCTCAGCGGCTCCAGACCCATCTGAGGGAATAGTCTCCGAGGCTCCAATACCTTGAGTTTCCTGAGGCCTGGCCAACTCCACGTGGGAGTCGGTAGCGGCCTGTGACTCTAAAGAAGTAGGCATCACGGGCTGCGAAAGTGCCTGAGAACTGGCGACTGGCTTAGGAGAAGCTTCGTCATCGATTTTGGACCTTGGTTGTCTGTCTTTTTCTTTGCATTTTTTGTGAACTCTGGTAGTCGGATGGCTGTCCGACGACACTGTATAATTAAATCTTTGCCCAAAATAGCTTAATGCAAAATCGTACTGACGCTTAATAGTGCGTTGGTTAAATCTAGCACAAAAGCGAGAACTAGAAACGTCGTGGTCAGGGCCTAGGCAAGGAATACAGTAAGAATGAAAGTCCTTATGAGGTATTTGCTTCCCACAAGAAATACAATTATTAAGACCATGCAATCCACCCACCATTTATTTATGTTCACTGGAAACATCTCTAAAGCATATAAACAGCAAGCTCATTCAATAGACAAGTCTGAGTCCACTCAATCTGCACACCATTTATTTAGGACAAACTGTGTACCACTTCTGCCCTTGTGTTTTAAGTATTAGCTGCATTCAGTCTTCTGCATGTAGTTTAGCCTGCATAGTGACTAGTCTGAAAACAAGTGCTTCAGTGTCCTAGTTTGTAAGCAATATCCTTAATGTCTGTAAACCCTCCTCCACTGACATCCTGCTGGTATGCTTTTAATCCGCCTCCTAACAGACACTGACATTTACTCCTACTGCTCTTACTCAAACTATTTCTTTCCCTTATATTTTCTTCACTTCTTCTAGGTTTGCTATTCTCGTTATTTATATCCTTCTGACTTTCTTTAATGGAGCAGCATGCCTTCAAGGTCTTCCTTGGTCTCCCCTCTTCCTTTCTTATTTCTTCTTGCCCAAGACAATTATTAAATCATTTGTAGCTCTGACCTAGTATTTGTGCACAGTAAAAATCGATTCACTGCACTCAACTGTCTCTTTAGTATGTTTTTATTTTGCTGTACAAGTGTCCCTGCAAGCAAACAGATAAGTATGTAACAGTAAACTCTATGGGGTATATTTTTATGTAAATAAATATTATGGCAGCCTAAAACAAAGTACAGTTCTGTGCACTTACCATAAATGTAGATCTTCGAGTGTCTTTACCATTGCAGTTATCACATTTGAGTTATTCCTGCCAGGGTAGCCGTCGGCCGGCCCAAATACAAGACACTTAGTATTTCTGCGTTGGTTGCTGTTGCTTGACTGACGTCAGGTTGTCAGTGGTGTAAAGGAAGGCAGCCGACGCCATTACATCAGTTTTTCTTGGCCTAACCTGTCAGGACCCATCAAAATAGGACGCCAGGTTCTGGTGGAAGAACCCCACCAGTGGAAGATAAATGCCAATATGCCCCTTGTAAGGAAAGGAGAACAACAAGGAAGAAAGGTAACAAAAAGAGAAAAGGGGATGGAGGGAGGGAAACCAGGACTGCAACAGTGAAGACACTCAAACATCTGCATTTATGGTAAGTGTACACAACTGTACTATGTTCTTTGTATTTCACTGTTTCAGTTATCACATTTGGGTAGATTCCCAAAGCTGAGGAAATGGGTAGAGGCAGTCATGGAAACTAGGGGCTGGCTAGGATGCCCTGCAAGACTACAGAGGCAAACCCTGCCCTGGATTTGGAGAAGTAGGTGGCAATGCTTGGTGAAAGTGTGAACAGATGTCCAGGTGGCAGCCTCCAGCATGTCCCTGGTGGGGACCCCTCTGAGGAAAGCTGCAGAGGTGGAGGCTGCTCTGGTGGGGTGTGTCCTGACCCCCTTGGGGGGAGGCTTGCCATGCTGTTTGTAGCAGAAATGGATGCAGTGTGCTATCCATTTGGAAATGGTTTGCTTGGAAATGGCTTTGTCTTCTGCCTTTGCAGCAAAGCTAACCAGCAACTGATCAGACTTTAAGGATTTAGTCCTGTCCAGATAGCACCAGAGTTGTCTGTGCACATCTAGAGAGTGCAGAATCCTTTCCCCCTTGTTTTCGGGGTTAGGAAAGAAGGTGGGCAAATGAATGGATTGGTTGAGAGCACACTGGACACCACCTTGGGCATGAAGGATGGATTAGTTCTGAGGGATACCCTGCCTGCATGGAAGATGATGAAGGGTTCCACAGCCATGAGTGCTTGCAGCTCAGAGACCCTTCTGGCTGAAGTGATGGCCAGGAGGAGGGCTGTCTTCCAGAAGATAAATTTTAGCTCTGCAGAAGAAGCTGATTCGAAGGGAGGCAGGATGAGCTTTTCCATGACAAAGTTAAGGTCGCAAGCTGGTGTTGGTGCCCTTCTAGGGGGCTTCAAGTTGCTACCCCTCTGACTAACTGTTTAATCAGAGGGTGTGAGAAAATGAGCAGAAATAGCAGAGGCATGAATTTTTATAGAGGAGAAGGAGAGACCACTATGTAGCAGGTCAGCTAAGTAATCCAGGATGAGGCAGATGGAGAGTTGTGCAGTATTGGCCCCCTTAGCCTGGATCCAGGTGCAGAACCTTTTCCATTTATCTGCATTAGACTTTCTGGTGATAGGGCATCTGGCCTCTCCGATAACATCCAGAACCTGTTTACTGAGCCTGGCAGATTGGTCAGACGTTAGGGAATAAGCCAAGCTGACAAATTGAGTGTCTGCAGTTGGGGGTGCATGAATTGCCCTTTCCTCTCGGTTAGGAGGTTTGGAAATCCGAGGAAAATTCCATAGAGGCAGCGGGGACAGGCTGTGCAGCAAGGGGTACCAGTGCTGTCTGGGCCAGTCTGGAGCTATGAGAATGTTCCTTGGTTTTTCCTCCCTTATTTTGAGCAGCACCCTGGGGATGAGAGGTAAGGGAAGAAAGGCATATACCGATAGGTTTACCCAGGGGAAGGACAGGACATCCACTTTCCAAGCCATGCAGTGATGCTCCCTGGTGCAGAATTTGCTGAGCTGATGGTTGGTGTGGGAGGCAAAGTGGTCGACCTCCAGGGTTCACCATTTCTGAGTTATTAGGAAGAAGGTGCTTCTGTTGAGCTGCCACTTATGTAGGTCCAAAGGCTTTCTGCTTAATTGGTCTACCAGGGAGTTCAGAGAACCTGGTAGGAATTGTGCTAACAGGTGTAGTTGCATGGAAGGGGCTGTGAGCCAAAGGGCCATGGTCAGCCTGCACACCTGGTAGGAGTGAGTCCCTCCCTGCTTGTTGATGAACCACATCACAGTGGTGTTGTCTTGTTTTGATCAGAACCAACCCTGGAGAGAGAAAGGGTTTGAAAGCTATCAAAGCCTGCTGCAAAGCCATCCATCTCTTTTTGATTAATGTGCAGGGGGATTTGCTGTGGGCTCCATTGGCCATGTATGCACCTGCCGTCCAGGTGAGCACCCAACCATAGTCTGATGCTTCTGTGGGGAGGGTCTGGGCGGCGGAATGTGGGGAGAAGGGTAGTCCCTTACTGTGGTTGCAGGCTGTTTCCCACCAAAGAAATTCCTTCCTCAGACAAAGAAATAATAGGTAGAAGAGTTTCCAGATCTTGAGAGTGACACCAGAGGCTCTTTAGGCACCACTGAAGTTTCCTCATATGCAGTTTGGCATATGGAATGAGTATGCAAGATGCCATGAACCCCAGGACTTGCACGATTTTCCTTGCAGAAAGCTGGGGCTTGGTGGCCAGTTGAGAGAAGTAAGCTGACGATTTTTTTTCTCTGGTGTAAGGCATGCAGTCTGGGAATGCTGTGTCCAGACTTGCTCCCAGGAAGATTATTCTTTGGGGTGGGTACCTGTTTGGATTTCTTTTGGTTGACTGTGCACCCTAGGGAGGTTAATAGTTTTTTTTTTTTTTTTAAAGGCTAGGATGTTCTTCATCTCACATTGCTGCAGTCCTTACACTTGGGGTAGTCCGCTGTCCTCGGTCGGCCCAAATATCAAAGTATAAGGCTGACGTCGGTCAAGGCGCATAAGACTGACATCAGGACGTCAGGGTACAAATGTGCATGACCGACGTCATATCCTCAGTCTTTTTTGCCGCATGGTCCGATGCAGAAGCAGCGTTGCATTTTCCTGGCTGTATGCCTGAATAAAGCAGTCATCTGAGTAGGGGTAAATTTGTATATTCCTTTGCCTGCAAAAGGCAATGGCCGGAGCCAGGCATTTTGTGAAACTCTGGGAGCAGTAGATAAGCCAGAGGGAATTGCAGAGAACTGAAAGTATTGAGATCCTGCCCCGAAGAGGAGATATTTTTTGCAGGACACCCTGATAGGAATGTGGAGGTAGGCCTCTTTTAGTTTCAGAGTGGCTAGCCAAGCGTCCTTGGAGAGCATGGGTAGCAGCTGCTGGAGTGTGAGCATTTTGAATTTTGGGATCACCAGGAAGGTGTTAAGAATGGATAGATCGAGGATGGGGTGCCAGTTGCCCTCTTTTCTGGGCACCAGAAAAAGTCTGGAGTAGAAACGTTGGCCTATCTGTTCTGCAGGAACGTGCTCTACTGCCCCCAAGGAGAGATTGAACTTGCTTTTGAGCCTCTGCCCACTGATTTGGTGGTAGATCTGGGAACGCTTTTGGGGTTGGAAGGGTGTGGAAGGAGAATTTGTACCCCTGAATCACAATGTTCAGAACCCACTGGTCCTTGATAATGGTGGCCCAGGTGCTTGAGTGGAAGGAGAGTTTTCCTCCTAGGGATATGTGATGTTGGGCAGAGGCGAAGTTGGGAGGAGGCGAGTCATTGTGTTCTTACCATAAGGGGTGCCTTAGAACTGCCTAGTTTTGAAGTGGCGGAAGTCTACTGCTTAGATCTCTGCAACCCCTGGGGCTGATATTGGGGGTGTCTGTTTCCACGGGGCCTAGGCTGGGTCTGTTTACTTGGAGCAGGAAAGGACCAGTGTTTGGAGGGAAAATGCTTGCTGAACCTAGGAGGCTGGACCTGTAATTAATATTTAACTGTCTGCATAGATTTTGCTTTTCTTCCATCTTTTTTAAGACCTCTTCTGCTTTAGTGCCAAATAAGTTATCTTTGTGCAAGTTTGCATCCAACAATTTTGATTTGACATGGTTCATAGGTAGGTACTAGGCTATCGGCACTGGGGCCTATACAAGCCCAGCCAAAAAGGTACCCTGGCTTTTGCCACCCAAGAAAATTATTTTCCTGTGCCACTGTCAAGCAGAGCCACAGAGGTGATCCCAGGGTGAATTTCCTATTTCCCATCCAATCATCAAGATTTTTCTTGGAGTGCTAATAAGGAGCTTTGTTTGATATAGATAGAACGTTTATTCCAGAGTATGGGAAGTCTCTGGGACAGGAATCTATCCCTCTGGCATGTCCTGTTTATTGTGGTGACAAGGTTTGGGTCCCTAGAGCGTGTAGCTCGGAGGGATTGGGATTTCTTTAAGTGGAGCATGTCCAACAGCTCTGGGTTTGACATAGCTTTGTATGTCCAATACTACTAGTCTGCCCTCAACTCCTCCCAAACAATTCTGGACCTCCACCCAGGTAAAATCAATACCCCTACAACTAACATTCCTCACTCCTCAGAAAATATTGCTACCTCATTCAACACACACTTCACACAAACCATACTATCACTAGGCAGACAACACAAACCCCCTCCCCTACACCCCACACCTTCACCCAGTAATCTCCCCACACTCTTCTCATTTTCTCCTGCCTCCAACATAAGAAAACTCTTAACTAAACTTAAACCCACAAAATTAACAGTAGACAAACCTCCCAAGTGAATTCCTACAAGTTGCAGCTGACGCCCTAGCCTACCCAGTATCCATCTTGATTAACCGATCTCTGTCAGAATGCTACATTCCTACACTATGGAAAATATCACACATCATTCCCCTTCACAAAGGCAGATGCTCCACAGAACTAACCAACTGCTGCCTCATAGCGATTCTATCTCCACTCTCCAAAATACTTCAGTGATGCATTCACTCTCAAATCTCAGACTACCTCTTTACTAACAACCTCCTTTCTAATACTCAACATGGTTTCCGACCAAATCATAGCACCACTACTGCCTTACTCTCTTTTACTAACACTGTTCTTCACCATAAAAACAATGGCCATCTCTCCTCTGCTACTTTCCTAGAACTATCTAAAGCATTTGACATGGTCCCACACAAACAACTCCTCTCTGTACTCAATAACCTATCCTTTTCTCAGTCTGTCACCAACTGGTTTCAAAGTTACCTGTCTGACCGCCAGCAATCTGTTGTATGGCAAAATGACATATCTCCCCAACTACCTGTTTCTATTGGTGTTCCCCAAGGATCCATCCTTGGACCCCTACTCTTCTCTATTTTCACCAATAATCTAGCCCCTGCCACCAAACATGGCATACTCATACAATATGCAGATGACTCGACCATCATCTGCTCAGCCCAGTCCCTACCCAAACTGCAAAAGGTCACACAGGATGCCTTTTCCTCTGTTGAAAGTTGACTATCCGATGCCAAGTTAATACTCAACCCAAACAAAACTAAACTCCTCATCTTCGAACCCACCAAACTTACTCAAAACAACTCTCACTTTAACATCACAGCAACACTCTCCACCCAACAAGATCATACCAAATTGCTAGGGGTTGAAATAGACAACAATCTCAAATTTGACATTCACATATCTATGACCATAAACAAAGTCCACCAAAAACTAGGAGCCTTATACAGAAATAAGCAACTTCTCACCAAAGCAGCTAGGATTTCAGTTGCAAATTCACACCTTATCTCCACCCTACTTTATGCCTCTCCAATATATACCAACCTAAGGCAATGCAATCTAAATAAACTCGAGACTTGCTATAACAAAATCGCCAAATTCACCACTGGGGCATCCTACCACAGTCACCACTGTCTCTCACTTACTGAACTAGGTTGGCTAGAACTCCTTCACCTCCTTCAATGGTATCAACTCACACTCACCCACAAACTGGTTAACCATCCTCTAAAGGTCCCATCCCTCCAGTATCTACTCCTACCCTATCTCACCACCAGGCGACTACGATCCAGCAACAAAAATCAATTACAGGTTACTAGAGCCAGTAACACTGCTGGAGAAGCACTATTCTCCAGCGCTATAGCCAAATTATGAAACACCCCCCCCCCCCCCACAATAACCTCTCTACCATAATGCACCCACTTCAAAGCTTTACTTAAAGTGAGCCTAAAAACATGATGGCTATGCCCTTGTAACTCTCCCCTCTAACTTCTCCTACTCCATCTTCCCTCAACCTCTCTTCCACCCCACAAACTACCTTTGATTACAGCAAGCTCTGATACTTCTATGCCTATCTACTTATTATAAGGCAGTAACTTCTTATTGTAACAATTGTTAATATCTGCTATGACCTTTTGGATAGAACAGATGCTAGTTATCTACTGAATGTACTATGTTCTTCATCTGTGACTATGTAATATTTTAATTGCTAGGATTCTTCATTTGTAACTATGTCTGTAATATTTTAATTTGTGGAGCTTTTCTCCCTGGACCTCTGCTGTAAATGGACCTGTGTCCAGTCGGACATTCCCGGTCAACAAATGTAAATAAATAAATAAATAAATGTTAGGCAGAGATCACCTCTGAGTAGGAGATATGCGACAGAGTAAAGCTGGAGTTTTTTGAGATGGTCTGCGTAGGGCATCTGTTTGAGGCTGGTAATCCTCTTTGTGAGGTATTTCTGTGGCCTTTCCAGTTGTTGTAGATGTCTTGTGAGGTACATACCAAAAGGGGCGTTGTACTGTATAATGGGTCTAATGAGTGATGAGTAGAGGGGAACAATGACCTCTTTTTTTTTTCTGGATGAGAAACCTTTTGTGATGAGGTGTGCCACATAGAAGGATTTCCTGACTACTGTGGCAATATGATTATCAAAGGAGCGACTACTGTCCACCTGTGTCCCAAGGTCTCATCACACTTTCGGTGTTAAGTATACTACCGCCTATGTTGTAGTTAATGGGTACAGAGTTTTAACAAAGGGGATGACAATGCACTTTTTGGCATTGAGTTTGAGGCCATGGCTTTGACACCAGGCATTTGTCTCAGTGGTCTGGCAGGGGTTGTTCCTTAAGCCATGCATGTCTTTTAATGACGTAGAAGGATTTCCTGACTACTGTGGCAATGTGATTATCAAAGGAGCGACTACTGTCCACCTGTGTCCCAAGGTCTCATCACACTTTCGGTGTTAAGTATACTACCGCCTATGTTGTAGTTAATGGGTACAGAGTTTTAACAAAGGGGATGACAATGCACTTTTTGGCATTGAGTTTGAGGCCATGGCTTTGACACCAGGCATTTGTCTCAGTGGTCTGGCAGGGGTTGTTCCTTAAGCCATGCATGTCTTCTAATGACAGATCCAGTGACTGCTGCCCTGCAAGAAGCTTCTAGGGTGTCAAAACCACAGTGCAAAGTGTGTTTAGTTACTTGACTTGCTGAATGCATTAAGCCTTGTAAATCTTTAGAGTCTGCCCATGCAGGAAAGGAGGACATGTTTTCTTTAAGGAGTTCCAAAGTATGTTGCTGATATTTAAGCATATGGAACTGACAATTTAGTGCCCAGATAGCAAGAGTATCTGAGGTGTATACTTTTTTACCCCATCTGTCCAGTGCTCAGGAATCCCTGTTTGAGGGGGGTGTGATTCTTAGCTGAGGTTGCTTTAATCCCTTTTGGCTCTTGAGAAGTGACCTCAGGGTCAGCTGTTGGATTTTTAGAGATATTTGTGTGAGTCAGGGACTCTGTAGTACCTCTCTGGCTTTCTGGGAGCAGGAGGGAGGGCAACTGGAGTTAAGCTGGATTCAAAGAAAACATCATCCAACGCATCCAGGACTGGGGGGGATGGGTAAGGGTCTGTGTTGTGGTAGGTCCAGGAACTCTGAGTCTCTCTTTAGACTGAGAGTAGCCTTGACTCTCCCATTGGAAATGCTCCCTTAAGGTATGCAGGGTTTCCCCAAAGGAAAAATCCTCTGGGGGAGAGGCTGAAGGCTGAATTCCTCTGCATCAGAATCCTCATATGTGGAGAGGGGCTGCATGTCTTCATAGTCAGATGCATTGGATTCATCTGACTGTTCAGACAAAACTACTGGAGACAGATCTCTTTTCCTTTTTGAGGGAGTGGCTTGGCCTCCCATAATCAGCATAAGGTCTTCTGCCATTTTAAGCATTTGAGACTGAGGCAAGGGAGCAGGCATCTGAGAATGGGTAGTCGGTTTCTTGGGTGTGGTTCGACCCCTGGGCCTAAGGAACTCTCTTGTTTTTGAAAGAATGGTAGTTGCGTAAGAAGGTGTCTGTTTATGTCGAGATTCAGTGTTGTGAAAGACTTTCTCGGAAACCAGTGCCTGCACAGCGGCTCTGGACCCATCCAAGGTAGAGACGACCACAGGATTCTTAGTCGAAGAAGAGTTCGACATACTGAACTCTGAAAGGGTCTCGGTAGTGGCCTGCGAATTAACTGAAGCAGGCATCAGGGGCTGCGAAAGTGCCTCACTGAGTTCCGGAGGACTGACGACTAACTGACTAAATGAAGCGTCGTCGGACGGTTTGGTCCTGTGCGATCTGTATCTGTCTTTATCTTTACTCTTTTTTGGAAGATCTGCTGTCGGATGGCTTACCGAAGCCATATTGGAATTTGAAGACTGTAAATGGAAATATCTGGCTACAATACGGGTCCGACGACAAATAGTTCCGGTGTTAAACAGAGCACAAGAGTGACAACAAAGGACGTCGTGGTCTGGGTCTAGACAAGTGACGCAGTAAGAATGGAAGTCCCAGTGTGGTATTTGCATTCCACAGGCGAGACAATTAACTTATTCTGACATTGGTTAGTGCAAGAGAAAATGATCCCCACACGAGGTTCTTAGCTTTAGAAGATAAGTTCAATTCGGAAATGAAAACTCAGGTAGCGGCCAACCAGCACTCATGCGAACTGCTATGGCTTTGGAATCCATGGCAAGAAAGACTGATGTAATGGCGTCAACTGCCTTCCTTTATACCACTGATGACCTGACGCCAGTCCTCAAACGACAGCAACTGACGCAGAAATACTAAGTCTCTGGTATTCGAGCTGGCCGAGGCCTACCCTGGCAGGGATAACCCAAATGTGATGACTCCAACAGTGAAACATGAAGAACATCTTAGTCCACTATAATAGCTCCATTTTCTTAGACCCACAGCAATGTCTTTGGTACTTTCTCCTTTAACTGTGCTCAATTCATTGTTTTTAGCAGTCTACTGTCTCCCTTCCTTAAGTATTTCTCTTCTTGTGTAATCCACTTGGGAGTTCTGAGCCAGTAATTTACCACAGCTGCACTAATACATTCTGGCTTAGTTTTTCTCATCGTTTTGCTGATCTGTGGGGGTTGGGATGGCCTTTGGACTTTGCATTTCAAAGTTCACAGAAACCGCCTTACATTATAGAGTTGTTTCAAACAGTCAAGTGCAGTCTTTTACTGTTATCACCATTAGTCAAGGTGATACTGGACTAACTCTCCTACTAAAATCATCTCCCACGGCAACAACATTAAGACTTTATTAGCTCAGAGGCATTTAAAACTTCATTGTTCCTTTTACTTACCTCTGTCAGCTGATTTATGACTGTTTAAGTTACTGATTTTTTTCCTCTGACTCTCTGACAAGGTTTCAACCCACTTTGTTTGCCCTCGCTAAAGCTCAGGCTCACACCGGTGCCCTACCCTATCCCCCCAGTCCCTCTTAAACTACATTTATAGTTCCAAAGCACCACCAACATATTCCTCAAACCAATACCATCAGGTCCCTTCAGATTCTTTAATAGAATTGCTCCCAATACTAACACCCACTCTTGTTTATCACCTGAGGCTCTGTCTCAAACCGTCTTATTCCTTGTCCCCCATAACTATCAAATTACATCTCTACAATCAAGCCAGCACCCTCCTAACGTTTTCTAATCCTAATTTACAACAAAGATAAGACCCAAGTTAAATAAGATGCTGCTAACTCAGATTATTGTCCTATTCCTTCTCACTCTACTAGCCTTCATCACCAGTTATCAAATCCACCTCCTTCAAATAGTTAGGACTTCAACTAATCCTCACAAAGAATATCAACAACTATCCAGACTGCCTTTTTCCATAACACCTTTTCTCTACAATTAAACCATATCTGATTTATCAATAAAAATCTCAAAACTAAGTAACCAAATTTAAAATTAAATGCCAAACCAAGACCCAACTGGCCATATTCTTCCCTCTGTAAAATAATTAAAAAAAAATAGAGGCATTATTAAATACAACCCAGGTCCCACTGTTCATAAAGCCATCACTTTCAACCCCAGAATGAACCAGTCACCTAATACATCTCAGCAAAAACATAATCTAAACTCACCTTACTAAATATAAACTTAAGAAGTATGTGCAGTAAAATCCATGACATGCATACCTACCCACCTTGCCACGTGCACTCCAGATGTAGTCATAGCTATTGAAACCTGGTTAAAAGAAATAAAAGGATATGAGATCACCCCCAATGCAGTATATTCAGGAATGACAGACAAAACAAGCTTGCAGGTGGTGTAGCAATCATCTATAAAAATTCCTTAATCATCACCTTATTTCCAAAGGAAATACACGCATATAACAATGCTGAAATTATAACACTCCTAAAAGCAAACAATAGGAAAACTTCAGGGAGACACTCAACATTACACTGGATTCTTAGAAACAAAGCAGACAAGCTGACAAAAGTAGGTTGCCTGTCAGCATAAGTAACCATATACTCATATGTACTATTAGAACTCCCCACACCCTAGATAAATGTATTATCTGTAATCAAATAATGAAATACAACCAATTTCAGCAAAGATATTTTCAATAAAACAATTAAACAATATAACTGGAATGTACTTAGAACAATGCCACTAGGTACTGCTGTAGAACACTTTAATAAAATATTCTTACAGACTGTAAATAATCTTGCACCAGTACGCAATAAAAGAGTGAAGTTCAACCCCACACCATGGCTGACAATGAAACAAAAAATAAGACACAAAGGGATAAAGCCTTGAAAAAATGGTTTAAAAATAGAACTCAAATTGCTTTCCAGAGATTTAAACATCTTAGAAACCTTGCAAAACTCCATGTCAAATAGGATAAGCAAAGATACTACACCAACCTATAAGACAAACATAAAAACAACCCAAAACATTTTTGATGATCACCGTGGCAAGACCACCACTCCCTCTCCAAAAACAGACAATATGACAGACTCTATCCCCACAGTTTAATTCCTACTTTATACAATTATCTCTTTTAGACACTCATACATTTGCCCTACTATCTCTGTCCAATCAAAACCACACACAGCTCTTCAATTTTAGTCCAGTGCCTACCTCACTCATAAGGAATTTGATCATTAAAAACTACTTTCATAGCTGTAGACCAACTACCATCAAACTACCTAAAACTGGCCCCAGAAGTCAAAGCCTTCCCTGTGTCTATACTAATTAATAGCTCCATAGCAGAAATATATGAACTGATATTGTTAATCCTCATTCATTCCTTACGTGTGGGTATCGGTTCCGAACTCTGAACCAAGTCGGCCATCTTCCAAGCTAACGTCAGCTACAAACTCTCGAGCTAAAACTCTTACCCAGAATACCCCTCTCCCTGTTACCACAGATTTCATTTGCTGCATTGCCATTTGGTCGTTTCAAGCTAAGTATAATATTTTTTATCATACTAATCTCTAAAGCAACATTTTCTCACAGAAAAGTTACTAGATAGTTGTCTCTTACCTTATCGCATTTAGCGACTATCCCTTTTTGAATCTTTTCAATTCCCTCCTCCTCTTTACCACGAGGTAATTTCTTTTTTACCATCATTGGTAAACCCCCTTTCCGCTTACCTTCGGGTATTTCTTGTACCATTGCTGGTATTTTTTCTGGTTTTCCTTCTTTCTTTCTAACATGGCGGATAAAAAAGGTAGTCCAGGATTTAAGAGATGTTCAGATTGTGGCCATAAATTACCTACTTCAGATGCACATTCCCTGTGTGTCTGTTGCTTGGGTGTGCCTCATTTAACAGTTGACCCGCCCTGTGGGATTTGTAACAATTTCTCAAACAGGACATTGATAGAAAAAATAAAATGATATTGAAGGGGCTATTTAAATCTCCCATTTCAGAGGCTATTTCTGGGTCGGAGGCTTCAACCCCTCCAAGATCCCATAAGAAAAAGAGTGATGAACATATAAAGGCAAAGTCTCTTCCTTCGTCCCCTGCTGGGGACTCCCACCAACCGAGACCCAAGAAAGCCAAGCTTTCCACTTCGGATTTGACTTCTTCGGCTCCAGCACTTTCAGTGTCTAGACCTTTGCCATCGAGGCCATCGGCGCCATCTGTAATTTCGGCACCGACTAGCGTGCCCTTTACCATATTGGTACCGAGGGGCTCCTCGGTTCAGACTTCTCTACTGGCACCGACTATCCAGTCGATGCAGACTGTTATGACATTGATGGATTCTTCGACGCCCATTGCCCTTTCAGCTCCGGCAACTTACCCAGCACCGACTACCCTCTCAGCACCGAAAATTCATTTTTCGGCACCGATGTTTTCGGTTCCAGCCTTAGCACCGACAACCACTACGGCACCGGCCTTATCGTCGGTGCAGACCATGACTTCGGCACAGATGATTTCCTCGGTGCAGACACCTGTAGTTCAGTCCTTTACAGCCCCATTGTTTTCAATGCAGACCTGCGAGGTGGGTACCGAGCTTGCTCCGTCTTTGGATAGACCTGACTCCCCCCTCAGCCGTGTCCGTGAAATCCACTAGAAGCCCCTCTGAACACGACATATTGCGTCTTGTGGATCAAGTGCTTTTGGCCAGAGGTATCCCGCCCCCCAGGACCTATCCATCCTTGAGAGGTGATCACCCTTTGCCAAAGACCCCTACTTATTCTCCTCCTTCATTGCCTTTGAAGCCCCTTGATATAGCACAGTCTTCCCCCTCTACAATTCCCTTTATGGACCTCACTAAGGAACCGCAGTTGCCTTCGTGGCAGGAGAGTTTTGCTACGACCCAGGATGTCAGCTGTGGCTTATGTAATTTTGGTGTTTCACAGCAATCTAGGGACTCTGAGTCGGCAGGCTGAGCCACTTAGGAGACGGGTGACCCCTGTCCTGGACACTCACCCATCTTCAGGTGGACCGGCCTTCCAGCTAATGGAGAAGATTTTGGCGTCAGCTGGTGATCCTGTGCTATCACTCTCCCCACCCTCCTCTGGACCGCAATGTACACAAGTCACTCCTGGCGGACACCGGGCGCAAGGGCCTCAGGATATACTCCCACAGGAAACCCCTTTTGCGCTGTCTTCCCCAGATTCTCCCTCTGAGAAAGATCATCAAAAAAGCTTGTGCAAGAGGAAGCACATGGACTCCACAGAGGAGTCCCTTACCGAAGGCACAGACTTTGATGATGGGGAAGGGTCCCCTCGCTCACCCTCCGAGGTATCCTTTGGTGATATTCTTGAAATTCTTAAACAGAGAGGTGACTGGCAGCCCTCGAACCCGACCTCTGAAGTGTCTGTGTTCCTGCAGGCCTTTCGCGCCCGGCCCCCTACCTCCTGGGTTACTCCACCTGCTGACGAACTGGTCCGGCTCGTCGTGCAGCGTGCATGGAAGGCTCCTGACACCATGGAGGCCATTCCCCGGAGGCCAGATAAAATTTTGTCCCCTCCTGCTACTGAACCCCATTGGTCCAGTGGTCTTCCTGTAGATGCTTTGGTTGTGGCAGCCGCAACTAAGAAAGACCTGACGGAAGAAGAAAGCCAGACTGTCTATCCACCCAACAGAGAGTCCTGGGCTCTGGACAGAAGAGGGAAGCGTACTTTTGCATCAGCGACCTTTGCAATCAGGTCCTCAAACTATATGGCACACTTTACCAGACTTCAAGGAGATTTAATTTCTGAGCTCTCTGAAACTTTGTCTGGTGCCATGTCTGATGAGGTCCTCTCAGCTGGCCACCATTGAATCGATATCTAACTCCTCCATGTGCCTTATATCTCATGCATCAGAAGGAGCAGCTAGAGCAGCAAGTTTAGGCATTGTTCTGATACGACACACCTGGATACTCTTATGTAATTTCGCAGAACCCTTTAAGGCCTCCTGTCTCAATGCTCCCATCAAAGCCTCTTCATTGTTCGGACCCAAGATTAAAAGCACACTGACCAGATGTGAACAGGACAGTAAGACAGTTATTGTTCCCCTCAACGGGCTTTCTCCAGAAACCAGAAGAGTGGGAAGATATGGTACAAAAAGTTTCAGGGTCCTTTCCGTGACACACAGGCAGAGTTCTCCCCTACAGGCAGAGGGGAAACTCACAGGGAAGACGCCCTTTTTGGGGCAGAGGGGGTTTGCCTAACCAGGGTTCCAGGGATTCTTTCCCTGACCAATCCTACCAGTGCTCCTGAAGAGCGGCCCAACTGCTTTCCTCTGGAAGTGGTTGGGGGTTGTTTCCCTTTGTACCCTTCTGCCTGGCTAACCATCACCAACAATTCTTGGGTACAAAGGATAATAACCAGAGGTTACCATATTCCCTTCGATCTTTGTCCAGTCCCTCCAACAAACTTACCCAACATTCCACCCAGTCAAAGGGAAGAAGCAGTATTAGAGATATCAAAGCTGCTAGGAAAAAGAGTCATCCAGATAGTCTCTCCAGACCAGATAGGATCCGGATTCTACTCAAGACTATTTTTGGTGCCAAAGAAAACCGGGGACTGGAGACCAATTTTGGATCTCAGCGTATTTTGTAAGAGTACAAAAATTCCAGATGGTCACGATACAGTCTATCCTCCTGCCTTTGGAAAAAGACGATTGGATGTGCTCCATAGATCTTCAAGATGCGTACTACCACATAAAAGTGGACAGGCCATCAAGAAGATTATTTCGCTTTCGTGTGGGAGACCGTCACTACCAGTTCAGAGTACTGCCCTTCGGACTTCTACAACCCCCAGAGTGTTCACAAAGTGCATGGCAGTCATCACAGCTCACTTGCAACTACAAGGATTCCAGGTGTTTCCATACCTAGATGACTGGCTCATCTCCGCCTCCACCAGACATCTATTGGAAGAAGCCCTGGCATACTCACTCCTTGCTGCACAAAGGCTAGGCATAACCATAGAATGTCAAAAATCCAATCTCACCCCATCTCAGTCAACAGAATTCAATAGGGGTCATCTTGAATACAAAGAATTGCAGAGCATCCATTCCAGAGCACAGAATTCTAAGGATAAAGCTACAACTGATCCTAATCCTTTAAAGGGAGAAATCCACAGCTCACTCTGTTCTACAGTTGTTGGGCTCCATGGCAGCCTCCATCACCATTGTCCCCCTGGCCAGGTTTCACATGAGGCTTCTACAATGGTTACTGCTCACCCAATGGTATCCTTTTCAGTATCCTCTTTCAGCAAGATAAGGGTAACTCACAGGTGCAAACAGGATTTAAACTGGTGGATGGCCCACAATCCATTACAATGGTCTCGCCCCTTCTCCCCCCAACATCCTAAGGCTACAGTGACCACGGACACCTCCGTGATGGGGTAGGGGGAGGGGGCTATGTCAGGGACAAGACAGTTCAAAGTACTTGGTCTGAATTAGAGGCCCATCTGCATATAAATATTCTAGAGCTGAGGGTGGTGCTTCTGGCATTGCAAGCATTCCATCCCCTGCTGCCTTCTGGGACTATTGCGATACAATCAGACAACATGGCGGTGGTCTGGTACATCAGCAAACAGGGCGGAATCAAATCTTACCCACTCTGTTCTAGAGGCCATGAGGATATGGCAATGGGCAATGGCTACCAACCGTTTTCTTCTAGCAACGCACATTCCCGGGAATTCCAGCGTGACAGCAGACAGACTCAGCAGGTGCATTCTACAACCTCACGAGTGGTCCCTGAATCCCTTGATAGCAGCAGAGATCTTCAACCGCTGGGGTCTTCCTTGCTGCAAATGCAGCAACTATTTCACCCTGATTCCCCCTCTGGGACAGTCACCCAGGGGCGCTCTAGTCCACGACTGGCCCTCGGGTCTACTTTATGCATTTCCACCTCTCCCCCTCATTCCCCAGTTTCTGAAGAAAGCCTGCCGGTTGAAGAGCAAAGTGATCCTCATAGCACCATATTGGCCTTGTCAGATTTAGTTCCCCTTCCTTTGGCCTCACCTGCTAGATCAACTGTGGATCCTCCATCCAACCCCGGGGTTGATCTCCCATCCGCATAATCTGATTCACCCCAACTTGGACAGCCTGAAGCTCACAGCTTGGATCCTCCAATTCCCTTGATTGCCAGGCAGAATGATCTTTCTTTGCCAGTACGTGACATTTTTATTGCATCTCATAAGCCTTCCACCAGAATTACTTATCTAAGCAAGTGGAAAAGATTTACCTTTTGGCTGAAAGAAAAGCAGGTAGATCCCTTTTCAGCACCACTGTCAATAGTACTGGAGTGTCAAGCTAAATCTTTATAATTTTGCCATAGTCTAAGTCTAGTGCCGATGGATAGTTAACGTTGTGTCGATGTAATAAGCTTGCGACTTCATAAATACGGTGTAGGCAACATTGTATGTTGGTTTTGAAAGTTAAAAAATTCTATTGATAGTGTGGGATTTTTGCAAATAACCTTTTCTACAAAGTTAGGACTATAAGAAATTGTAGAATTCACCGCAGTAGCTCTGCTTGTTGATGTTGCATGCTTTTTCTGTGCCTAAGCAAAAGTGTTCAGCTCTACACAAATGCCTACTTTGAGCAGGCATGTTTAATATATTTTTTAGTGTTTTGCAAGATTTTTGTAATTAGTTTGTGTGCCATGAGATGAAAAATGTTGAAAATATAGTGGATTTCTTCCAAATTTGTAATGTTAACTGGCTTTTTTAAGATTTCAGTTTTCTCACTGGATGATCTCTACTTAACGAGCTTCTCGGCTATCCACCATATTGAAACTCCAAGAAATTTACAGTCACAAACAAAATGGAGGTTTCTATTCTGATGTTTGTCACAGTCCTTGTTTTATAAATAATTGTAATGTTATTAAATCCACTGTTAAAATTCAAATATTATGTCTTTCAGCATTAACATCTGAGGAACACAAGTAGGCAAGTTGCGTGAGATGTGTCTAAACAGCATATTTTTTTAAATGAGATGTCTAAAGAAGTCATGAAAGCCAGACCCGTTTACATATTTTCTTAGGTGTGACCACAAGGACCCCAAAGCTCTGACAAGTTCTGGTTCCCTTGATAAGTTTAAATAGGGGGTTGGGAGGTAAGACATTTACAAGCTAGGAGCCTGAGAGATGAACCATTTGCCTGTGTCCATTAGAGATATAGGTGCCAAACCAGAGATGAATTTCCTGTTCCCCATCTGATTGTCTAAGTTGCACTTGAATTGAATTCAGAAGAAAATCTGCTTCACATGGATGGGGATCCTGTTCCAGAGAAGAGGTAGTCGTTGGGATACATACCTGTCTCTCCAGCAGGTCATATTTATATCACAGGCAAGGTTTAAGTCTTTAGAATGGGTAATTCTGGTGTGTTTGTTTTTTGGATATGCAGGAGGTACATCAGAGTGGGGTATGACAAGGCCTTGTATGCCAGGCATAGATCTCCCCTCAACAGTCTGTAAGAGACAGAATACAGGGATCAGGCCTTGAGGCAATCTGCATAGGACATGTTAATTATGATATGTATTCTTTTAGTGAGGAACGTCTGTGGATGTTCCAGTTGTTGAATATGTCTAGTTAGGCGCATACAAAATGGGGCTTTGTACTCAATGATAAGTCTGATGAATGCTGAACAGAGTGAAACAATGCCTTCTCTGGACCTAGAATGACCATATCTTTGTTATAAGTTGCACAACATAGAATGATTTCCTCTCTCCTGTAGACACATGACAGTCAAAGAGTAGATCACTGTATATGTGTGTCCCTGAGTCATTGACTATTGGGTCAACTCTTAGGGGTGCGTTGTCAATATGGTAGTTTCCAGGGGTGATTGTCTTCCCAAAGGATACTATTATGCATTTCTTGGAGGTTAGTTTTAGTCCATGGTTCTGGCACCAGATGTTTGCATGTGTCAGCCATTCCTGGAGAAGATTTGTGTCAGTGGGCGATTCAATGACCACTCCTAATTTGCAGTCATCTGCAAATTTAGTCAGCCAGAGGCCTGTCATGTTGGCTTTGACTTCAGGAAAGTAAATGACAAACCGGAGCGGACCCACCCAACCCTCATTGCAGGGAACATTCTGCCCGCTTCATCATGGCAGTATGACCATGATCTAAGGGCAAAATATGCCTTTTCCCAGATGTTCTGTGAATTGACCTTCCCTCATTATCATTATACGTTTTGGGAGTTTCTGCAACTATTAAAAAAAAGTGCATGAAAGCTTAAAAAACACACTCACACACACACACACACACACAACTTGATTTTTCTTTCCCAACATTTTAGAAATGCAGTCGGCATTACTTTGTCAGTACAGGGCTCACTGTCCAATAGAGAATGCACCATTTCACCTTTGGTATAGGGTTAAATGCCAGCAGTCAAACCATGAATGACATTAAGGTCATCAGTGGATGTTCATCGTGTTTCACTGTTGCAGTCATTACAATTGGGTTATCCTGCTGGCAGGCTACCTGCAGTCGGCCTGAATTCCAAAGTTTAGGTCCGGCGTTGGTTGCTGTCGCCTCCTCCCTGACGTCAGTGCGCCAGGAGTATAAAAGATGCAGCCGACGCCATTTTCTTCAGTCTTTCTTGACACGTGGTGCCCGAAGCAAAAGCAGTTCGCAAGTGCCGGTCGGCCGACTCATGAGATTTTCGTGTTCGAATTTCAGATCCGAAGTCTTCATTAAAAGCTATGTACCCTGTTGGGGAAACTTTTTTCTTGCTCCAGACCGATGTCAGAAAAAGTTAGTAATTGTATTTCTTGTGTGAAGCAAATACCTCATAAATACTTTCATTCCTACTGTATTCCTTGCCTAGGCCCTGACCACGACGTTGCTAATTGTAGGTTTTGTGCTAGATTTAACCAACGCACTATTGAGCATCGGTACAATTTTACATTTCACTATTTTGGCAGAAGATTTAATTACACAATGTTGTCAGATAGTCATCCCACTACCGCAATTCACAAGAAACGCAAAGAAAAGGACAGGCATCCAAGGTCCAAAACTGACGAGGCGTCTTCTAAGCCAGTCGCCGGTTCTCAGTGAGGTGCTTCCGCAGCCCCTGACGCCCGCTACTTTAGAGCCGCAGGCCGCTACTGACTCCCACGTGGAGCCGACTAGGCCACTGGAAACTCAAGGTATTGGAACCTCGGAAACTATTCCCTCAGATGGGTCTGGAGCCACTGTGCAGGCATCGGCTTCTGAGGGTGTTTTCAGGCCTACGCAGTTATATGTTAAAACGACTTCAGCTTTAAAGGCAAAGACTAAAGCACCTTTAAAGACAAAGAAACAAGTACAACAGCCTCATGGACAGGCCTCCATGCCTAAAAAACAGATGCTCCAAATGGCCGAAGACCTAATTACTTTGATCAGGGGTTCCCATCCACCTCCTGATAAGAGGCCCAGGCAAGAGACAGAATATGAATCTTCATATCAGGTTTCCATTTCTTCTGATTCCTCTTCTGATCAGGAACACTCTCTTCCTCCCTATGAGGATTCTGATGCTGAATTATCTATCCCTTCAGCCTCTCCTCCTGAGGATTATTCTTTTGGGGAAACTCTGCATACCATGAGGGAGCATTTCCACTGGCAGAGCCAAGATTATTCAGAATCTAAGATCAGGCTCAGAGACTTTCTTTTACTACCTCAGCACAGGCCCCTTGCTATTCCACCTGTGTTAGACATTGTAGATGATGTATTTTCAGAGTCCAGTCTAACTCCTGACTCCTTACCTCCAGCTCCTGTTAAGCCAGACAGATACTACAGGGTTCCAGATTCACATGCATTTCTTTTTAAAAACCCTGCTGCTGACCCAGAAACTATATCTCAGGGTCCCAAAGGAGTCGAGGCTTCCTCTGCAAAAAACCCTACCCCCTCTGACAGGGATTCTAGGGCACTGGACAGATGGGGAAAAAAGATTTACACTTTTGCTACCTTGGCTGTAAGGGCTTTAAATTGTCAGTTTCATATGCTTAAATATCAGCAATACATTATGTCACTGCTTAAACAGAAAATGTTGACAAATTCTGAATGTGCAGAAAACAAAGACATGCAGGATTTATTGCATGCAGCTGAACAAGTTGGAAAGCATACTTTGCAATTGGTTTTGATTCTCTGGAGGCTTCCTGCAGGGCCGCTGTTACGGTTAAAGGAGCAGAATCTGCCTGATCATGTTAAAGCAAAATTATTAGATGCTCCATTACAGCACAATATCTTGTTCTGTGTTAAAGCAGAAGAGGTGTTGAAGAAAATGGAGGACAAAGCTTAATCTATGCAAGCAGTCAAGGATTTCTTACAGATACAGCCTCCAAGCTTTAGCAGGCACTGGCCTACAAAGAATTGGTCCTTTCCAGTGTCAGACAGGCCACAAAGGGGCAGATACAGACGCCCTAGAGGTAGATCCCAGCCCCAAGGCTCATACAGGTCTAAACAATGGGGTTCTTCTACCTCCAAACGCGGAGAAGACAAATCACAGTCATACAGGAAACAGTCCCAATGACTTCCCCCTTCCTGCGCCAAGCACCTACCTTCTGGCAGCACCTTTAGGGGGAAAACTAGCACTTTTTTCTCAAAATTGGCACATAATAACCCGGGACAAATGGGTCTTGGATATAGTGTCACAAGGCTACAGGTTTCACTTTCACGCCCTGCCCAGGGCAAACGGTTTGCCAGACCTGCCAAAAAATAAATGGGCAGAGGCACAAAAGCAAGTGTCATCCCTCATGGACATGAGGGCCATTCAGCAAGTGCCACAGCAAGAGCAGGGACAAGGATTTTACTCAAGACTGTTTTTGGTGCCCAGAAAGGACCTTGGTGCCCAGAAAGGACAAAGCCTGGAGATCAATACTGGACCTATCTATTCTAAACACATATCTGGATATTCCAAAATTCAAAATGTTGACTCTGCAGCAGCTTCTGCCCATGCTGGTCAAGAAGGCTTGGCTTGTGACTTTAGACCTAAAAGAGGCATACCTGCATGTCCCAATCAGACAATTATGCAGAAGATACCTCAGATTCATAGCTGGCTCAATTCACTACCAATTCTCTGCACTGCCCTTTGGCTTATCTACTGCGCCCAGGGTCTTCACAAAATGCCTGGCTCCAGTAATTGCATTTTGCAGACATAGAGGAATACAAATATATCCTTACTTGCACGACTGCCTCATTCGAGCAGAGAACAAGGACATTCTACTACAGCATCTAACATGCCTAGGGTACACAGTAAACGAAAAGAAATCAAAACTAGTACCCTCTCAAGAGATAATATTCCTGGGTCCAAGCTTAAATACAACTGCCCAGATGGCTTATCTCATGCCAGACGAACAAAGGCAACTGACTACTTATTTCAAAATGCTGGCAACAAATACCCAGTTATTTGCAAGAAAAATTCTGCAGGCTTTGGGCTTCGTGGCATCCTGCATTCTGCTAATTCCATATGCAAGACTGCATATGAGGAAACTTCAATGGTATCTAAAAAGTGTTTGGACTCAACATTGCCACAGCCTGGAAACAATAATTACCCTCATTTCCTGCCTTGCAGCAGGAGTTTCGATGGTGGGCGAAGGCCTTTCACCACAACAAGGGGCAGCCATTCACTTTACCCACAGCCATGCAGACATTAACAACAGATGCATCAGATTATGTCTGGGGGGCCCACATGGCAGGAAGATGCATTAGGGCACATGGTCCGCAAGCCAAATGCATCTACATATCAATCAAAAAAAGATGCTAGCTGTTGAGAATGCCCTGACAGCCTTCAAGGATCTACTTCATCCGGGACAACTACTGATAAAGATGGACAATACTACAGTCGTGTGGTACATAAACAAGCAGGGAGGCACTCATTCCTACCCCCTTTGCAGACTAGCCATGACTTTATGGGACACAGCATTGACTTACCAAGTACATCTGCAGGCACAATTCCTGCCAAAAAAGATAAATACTCTGGCAGACAAGCTAAGCAGAAACCTCATGGATCACCACGAGTGGAAATTGGATCCGCAAGTCTTCAGCATGATAAGAAGGAACTGGGGATGTCCGGACATAGATATATTTGCCTCCCCTCACAACTGCCAACTACAGAGATTCTGCACAAGGACTTATCACAAGCAAGCATGGAAAGTGGATGCTCTATCTTTCAGCTGGAAAAACTTAACAGTATATGCCTTTCCTCTACTGCCTCTCCTCCCCAAGGTACTCCTAAAGGTCAGACAAGAGAAGCCAAAAATTATACTGATTGCCCCAGACTGGCCCCGCCAGCACTGGTACCCAATCCTAAGGAACTTGTCTCAATGCCCAGCCTGGACATTACCTCAAATTCCCCACTTACTGTCCCAACAAAACAATCAGATCCTGCACAGCTAACTCAAGACCTTAAATGTGGCAGCATGGCGGATAATGTAGTCATTCAAAACACACCTCTCTCTAAAGCGGTGATGGGTGTTATTTTGGAGGCCAGGAGGCCTAGTACCAGAAAATCTTATGCTGAAAAATTTAAGAGATTCTGTGCTTGGAACCAGGCACAAGGGATTGACATAACTGTACCAAATATTCCTCAGATTTTGCAATATTTAACTGAGATGCTGAACAAAGGCCTATCCTTTTCATCAATTAAGATTCATGCCTGCCATTTCAGCTCATTGCAATACAGAGCCACCTATTTTTTCTCATCCTTTATTAAGGCAGTACCTCAGAGGAGCCAAAAACTTAAGGCCTCCAAGGAGATCACCAATACCTGCATGGGACCTCAATTATGTCTTGGAAAAACTCACCCTGCCTCCTTTTGAGCCAGCCGCTACAGCTGATATTAAATTTTTATCTTGGAAAACAGCTCTGCTCCTAGCAATAACCTCTGCAAGACGAGTCTCAGAGTTACAGGCACTCATGGCTGTGGAACCTTTTATCATTTTCCACCCAGATTAGGTTTCTGTGAGGACAAACCCGACATTTATGCCTAAGGTAGTGTCCAGTGTGGCCCTTAACCAAACTATTCATTTGCCTACCTTTTATCCAAACCCACAGAATAAGGGTGAGAGACTTCTGCATTCTTTGGACATACACAGACAGCTGCGCTTCTACTTGGACAGAACCAAAGCTTTCAGAAAGACTGAGCAGTTACTAGTGGCATATGCTGCAGGATCACAAGGCAAGGCTATCTCAAAGACTACTTCAAAGTGGATAGGCCACTGCATTAATTTTTGCTTATTCACAACATGGCAAATCAGTGCCTAAGGACATTAGGCCACATTCAACCAGAGCAGCAGCCTTCCTCAGAGGAGTACCAACCAAAGACATTTTAGAGGCTGCAACCTGGAGTTCAGTGCACACTTTTACAAAGCACTATCACTTACCACTCTACTCTAAATCCAGGGCAGGCTTTGCCACTGCAGTTCTGCAGGGCCTCATAGCCGCTCCTAATCCTATTTAGCTCCAGCCTCCCAACCTTAGCTTTGGGATTCAACCCAATTGTAATGACTGCAACAGTGAAACACTAAGAACATAGTACAGTTGCGTACTTACCATAAATGTAGATGTTCGAGTGTATTCACTGTTGCAGTCCAGGTTACCCACCCACCATCCCCCTTATCTTTGCTGGAACTTATCTGTACTTCTCTATTCTATACAACCTATGTGGTTTATTTGCTTGTAGATGAAAGGAAAAAAAAATTACTTTGGTGCATGCATGCTTTATTGACATATTTTTAGCCTACCCTTTTGGGGACACCTGACATCTGGGGCAAGAAAAACTGAAGAAAATGGCGTCGGCTGCATCTTTTATACCCCTGGCGCACTGACGTCAGGGAGGAGGCGACAGCAACCGACGTCGGACCTAGACTCTGGAATTCAGGCCGACTGCGGGTAGCCTGCCAGCAGGATAACCCAATTGTAATGACTGCAACAGTGAATACACTCAAACATCTACATTTATGGTAAGTACACAACTGTACTTTCCTTCCACCATTAGTACCTACCCCGCCACCTTCCTTTGAAGATGTCTAAACTGTTTTGTTATCTCTATAACAGAAACTTTTGTGGAAAAGATTTTGCCAAGTGTATTCTGTGCATAGGATATGACTTCTGGGCAGGTTTCAAAGTATCGGGGCACTTTCTATGCATCCTAAGTGCAACAGGCTTGAGCAGAGTCACACGAAGAGAAAAGTCTAGGTTTCAAAACCTTCAGAACTTTCTTGCCACCAGAGTGCATTCCATGTATGAGAGACACGCAACTGAAAGTTGGCAAGACGTCTTGAGGGCTTTCAGTAAAACAAAAAGTTTTGTAAAATGAGACTTGGGCTCAAATGGTTTCAAGAAGAAACAGCTGTATAAAACTTCAACCTGCCAAACACTGTATGCATGTAACACAAAACCTGGAACTAGACATTTAACAAAAAAAGTATTGTACGTAAAAAGTGGGAATAATTACTTTTTTATGCAATGATGCTTTTTGTAATGTCTTTAAATGTCAGTGGTCTTGCAGATAAATACAAAATGTAGACTGCAAATAGCTGCATCACAGGAGACTGTTGGAAAGAGCCGAACATGTGAATTTGATAAAGAAACATTTTTCAAGATGGTTATTCAGTGGAATATCTGGGAAAGAGGAAAAGAAGAGTACTTATATTAATTGTAACGGGAGCTCCAATAGTGATAAAAGAGGATAAAAAAAAGAAAATGGCAGATTTGTAGTGCTAAGGGACTGTTGGCAAGGGAGGAGGATTACACTGTCATGTATTTATATTCTACCTGAAACTGCTATAATAGAGCTTAAGAAAATTCTGGAAGAAATAATCAGCTTTCAACAATAAATATTACTTGTAGGTGGGGATTGGAATTTGATTTGCAGCAGTGAAGATGTGTCTGGGGAGCTCAGAAGGGAAAGTATAACAAAGGAGGGTAGATTTTTGAAGAAGTTTATGAAAATATGTGGCAAGGAAGATGTGAATTTAGTAATAGGAGTTCAAAGTAAGTTTATATATTATTCCCCAAGATATAAAACTAGGCTAGATGGAATTTACATTTCACAAGAAATTGTACATTTAATTGAAGGTCTTGATACATACTCAATAACTATCTCAGATGCACCAGTAATAACTAAATTAAAACACAGGGTAGTGAAATAAAAATGAGACACTGGCATTTTCCCACCCGTCTGTTGAAAAGAGAGGAATTTAAGGAATGTGTAATGGAGATTATTCAGGAGCTGTTAGAGAGGATAGAAATTTCTTCTGAAATTATTGCTAGGGAGTGGGATAAAATTAAGGTGGATTTTAAAAATAGGGTGGAAATAAAAGAAAGGCAGCTATGGTTAATAAGTAACAATAATTATTTGGAGGGAGTGACAAGTGTTAAAGTACTGCAGAATAGGACGAATCTCATAGAACAAGAAAAGGATCGACTGTAGAATGCTAAGGAAAAAAAATAATGGATTACCTCAATAATATACACGAGTATAAAGATCGCTGTTAAGCAACTGTTTTTTGATACAACACTAGAGCACAAAATCTTTTAGCACAGTGATTCACGCAACAGAAAGTACAAAGGGCTGTTGCCAAGCTTAGGGAGCCTATAACAAGGAAGGTAACGAGATCTTGTAGAAGTATTAGAAATATGTAATAATTCTATGAAAGTCTGTATAAAGCAAGGAAATATGGAAATCAAGAAAATATCCAAATGGAAATGTTTATGGAAGAATTAAATATGCCAGGGTAAGTGGTGAGGAGGCTCTGTTACTAAAGGTTAGGATAGGAGGAGATGAGATATAAAAATTGTGATGTATAACCAATCTACAGAAAAGCCCCCAGGAATACATGGTATTCCTTTGGAAGTTTGGAAGCTAGGAGGGAAAAACTGATAAAATCTGGGACGTTTAAGAGGAGAAGTTAAAACATCCTGGAAGGAAGCAGTGGTAGCTGTAATAACTAAAGTGGGCAAGGATCCATCAGATCCAGCTTCATACAGGCCCATTTCACTACTAAACCATGACTATAAAGTGCTCATGTCTGTAATGGCTAAAAGAATGGCAAATGTACCAAGATTGATAGATATGGATCAGTGTGGTTGTGTGGAGGGAAGACAAACATTTGACAACATTACCAGAGCACTGATTATCCAGAGGGAAGCAGAATGTACGAAAATACCATTGTTGTTGAAGGGTCTTGATGCAGAGAAAGCATTTGACAGAATAAGCTGGGACTTTATGTGCAGGGCAATGGAAGCATTTGCATTTCTTCAAAAAATTCTAATGTTGATTAGGAGGATGTATGCGGGATCGGAGGCGAAACTTCAAGTGGGTAGGGTCCTTTCTGATAATTTCTGCTTGAGCAGAGGAACCAGGCAGGGGTGTCCTCTTTCCCCTTTATTATTTGCAATGTATTTAGAACCGTTAATAAAGAAAATAAGGAACTCAGAAATTCAAGGATATAATTGCTGTGGTATCAAGAAAAGCTGGCCGTATTCGCAGATGATAATTTTATACCTGACAAAACCAGAAAGAGACCTTACAGTGTTGTGGAACATTCTGAGACAGGTTCGTATCTTTTCAGGATACAAAATTAATGAAGCTAAAACAAAGGCAATAGTGATAAATTATGTACCCACATATTTGTTCAGCACTATCCATATTTATGGGGACATAATAAAATATAGTATTTAGGAGTATGGATTAAAATGATACTGGTGTGGCAGCTAAGGATATGTGGGAAGAGACTGAAAAAAAGATAATACAAAAACTGAGAAAATGGAAGCTTTGTTATATGGATATAAATAGTAAGACACAAGCAGTTAAAATGTTTAGGCCCATTAGTCTTATACTCAAGTCAGGCATATTTTTATTAAGCAGTGAAAAAGTTGTGGATAGCAGTTAATAAAGAACTGAAGGTCTTTATCTGGGAGGGGAAGATGGGAAAAGTCATGCGGGATAAGGTGATTCTTCCAGTAGAATAGGGCAGATTGGGATTATCCGATTTGAAGGGGTATTTCAGAGCTGCACATTTAAGGCTCCTATACATAGCAAAAGAAGAAAACTATAATTCAAAGTGGAAAGGGTTGATGATGAAACAGGGAAGAAGCTAAAAAAAATGAGAGACTGTGATTTTAAATGTAGGCCTTTAAGGAGAATGACAATAATCATACAGAATATATCTATAAAGTAGCAGAAAGTATTCCAAGAACTAAGCCAACAAGGGGATGGAGAAAGGAGATTTTGACGATAGTGATGACTGCAATTAGAGATATAGGCAATAGGTAAGAGGGGGCTAGAATTTATTGGAGAAAACTGGCAAAGGAACCAAGGTATTGGGAGCAAATAACTAGAGACGGACAAATGATAGAATGAGAAGACACCAAGAATTTATTTGGACTGCAGGTTAGAGATTGCTTTCCCTATCATAGATTGATATTGGAGTATAGGCAAACAGAAAGAAATAGGGGGTCCTTAATGAAAGATCAGCACTGGTAGAGTTTTTAGTAGAATCTAGAACAGAAGCTGCCACTAAAAAAGGCATAATAAGCAGAAAAATAATATTGTTTGATAACTATAAGAATCAATCAGAGGAGGTTAGAAAGGATTGGGAAGAAAAAAAAGACAAGCAATCTATGTGGTATCACCAAAGTCTCAAAACAACCCACTAAACAAGTAAAGTGGGTCCAAAAACAAAACAGTGTTGATGAAGAGTTGATGTTGTTGAAAACAAGGATTGGGAAGAGAGACTGGATAAGCAATTCACAAAGAAACAATGGGAGGATATATGTATGTGTCCCAAATATGCAACAAAATCTAGAAGATTTAGGATTTTTGTTTGGAAATGTTTGCATAGATACTTCTATACCCCAAGTAGACTCCAGGGATTTTTTTCTCAGGTAGACAGCAAAGTTGGAGAAGGAGGAGGTAACTGGGAACATATTTTCTATGGAAGTATGGTGAGTTGGTGGACTTAAGGATTTTCTGTGGGATGCACTGTCAGAGATGGTGGGTTGGCAGATTGGTGTGACGAAAGAGAGTTGTTTTTTCTGAGCTATAATACAGAATCGGAATTGCTTAAACATGCTAAGGCCTTGCTATGTCCAATTATGGTGGCTGCCAAAAAAAGCAATTACTAGAAAATGGAAATCTAAATCAACTGTACTAGAAGTAATGAATATAGAAATAGAGATAAAACAACTGGAATTGAGATATTTAGAAAGGGGTAGGAACAAACTGCATAGGAAAAAATGGGAATTGTGGGAACATTACATACTGGGGAAGAATGAGGTTTAAAACAAGGCAAGACTTAAATGAGCTATGTAGTATTTGACTGAAAAGGATTGGGTAGATTATAAGTGATATATAATGTTTGCAGCTGGGAGTGTGTCAGTATGGTTTGTGATGTAAAATGCTTGCAACTAGGATTGTGTCTTGTGTTTTTTTTTCCATTTTTATAAATGTATGATTGCCTGTGTTGTTAGTGATGGTTTAATAAAGATATTTCTTGTTTAAAAAAAGTTGGCAAGACATCCTTTAAGGCCGGAAGGGTAAGTATCCATCTGAGCAAAACTTTCCACAAAATTTTTTTAGGGAAATCTGTATTTTTACTGTTTAATTATGACGTGTAGGGAAGTTTTACTCGAATATGCCTGTGTGAGAAAGTGTGTAAAATGTATTTTTTTAATTATCTTCTTCATATTCATGTCGAATTAATGTGTTAAGGGTAAGATTTACCACAGAATCATCAGTATTTTTATTTCTGTCAATCTCTTTACCGATTCTCACAAGCTCCACTACTCATTTTTTCGTGTAACCTCCATAAGAGGGGTGTGGTAAATTTGAGCTCTCAATTTAAATGATCAAAGAAAGAGATGCCTTACTAAAAGTATACAAGGCCTAAACAACGTATTCTACATGGACTGACTCAAAGCTCTGTCACAATATTCGGTGTCCTACAGATTGCTAAGAGGTTGTCTGCATTTAGCATAAAAGGCATCCACTGACCCTATACTGATGGATTTATTGCACATCAGCAAGTCAAATGACATTAGAAATACTCTGTCTTGGGATCTAAACCTTTTCTGCAACTTCAGCAGAACAGTTTGGAGAGACAGGTATATCTTGCAGAGGATGCTGCTGCTGTGGAACAGACTTCCCACCCCCATAAAATAAAGCTCGTCCCTGTCCACATTCAAGGACAACTTGGATCTGTGGATTGGAAATAAAAAATTTACCATAAGACTGCCACCTGTTCTAGTAATGGACAGAGGAGAGGCAGTTCCTAGATGCTTTATTCCACGCATGAATCCCCTTAAATTATATATGGTATGATCCAAATTGGTGGTCTTAGGGTAATAAGTTATTATCGACCATGGGATGTGCGAGTGTAATTTCTATTAAAAAAAAAAAAAAAAAAAAAAGGATCGGTTAATTTGAGCATACAAAGGGAAATTAGCTAGGCTTAAAATGACCCATAAAGGTAGCTAGCCTTGTGCTTACCTATGAACCTATTGCATACCCAGTAATTTCATGATGGCCGTATCTCCCTTTCTTTGTAGATTGTCATCATTAGAGAGAGAAAGCTTTGTGGTATACTCCTTAGCTGTTGAGGAATTGAGATCTCAGTGTGAATCTGTAGTAAGACTTTAAGAGGCTTTGGCTTACCTGCCATCTATGACTCATCCTGCAACCTCACTGTGGCCGGCTCATCAGAAAAGGATCTTCAGCTCTTTCAACATATTTCTGAGGAGGAAGAAACAAAGAGGTTGATGGAGGTGTCCTTCCTTTACCCCTCCCCTTTTGCTTATATTCTTTGTTTCTATATGTATTCCTCATAGCACTCTGTATCCTTATGCAGTGTAGTTAACTGGCTTATGCTCACAGATAATCAACTTTTACTCAGCACAAGTTCTTTTTGTGAGGCATGCAAATGTTCAAGAAATATATTGGCCTGACGCTTACGAAAAATACTCAGACTGTGAGCAACTCACACTTCCAGAACACTCTACACCAGTGCATAGTAGACTATCTTACACTTAGCCTGTAAAATATTCCCTTCCCAGAAAAGTGGAAGAAACAGCAAAACTCCAGGTAACACTATACAGGTTTATTATAGACAGTTCACTTTCCTCCCAAAGTGGGACTTCTTCAGAATTGCCATTATTAAAACACAAGACATTTAAATACATCTCAAGCTGATCATAGGACATCCAATAAACCAATATGTTTAATAAAACAATAAAACACTTAAAATTGTGTATATAGAACCTATTGCTTAAACTAAAACAAAATACATAAAACAGTATGAAAACAAATACGTATGTCCCTGTATGATAAATGGATTCATACTAAACCAACAACCCCATAATTTATTAAATATTGACTGTATTTTTTATATAGCTTTAAAAATGTATATAAATAATTTCTATTCTAAAAAAAACTACTAAACATATAAACTTTTTAGCTTTCATAAAAGTCTAATAGAGCAAGCTTCATTCAGCTCAGGGGCACTGTTACATTTAATTTCAACTGCCAGATAAGTTCCCTAACCAACAGGTGTTCTTCAGTAATATAGCCCCTTGGGTCTCTTTTTATCTGCACTAGAACTGTAAATTTAAATCTGTGACTAGGGCAAGAATAAAGATGTTCATTGTGTTTCAGTGCTGCAGTCATTACACTTGGGTTATCCTGCCGTCAGGCGGTCCCGCAGTCGGCCAAAGTTCCAAAGTCTTGGTCCGGCGTCGGTTGCTGTCGCTTCTTCCCTGACGTATGTGCACCAGGGGTATATAAGATGCAGCTGATGCCATTTTCTTCAGTCTTTCTTGCCGCGCGGTGCCCGAAGCAAAAGCAGTTCGCAAGTGCCGGTCAGCCGACTCCTGAGATTTTCGAATTCGAATTTCAGAACTGAAGTCTTCAATAAAGCTAAGTACCCCATTGGGGAAACTTTTTTTTGCCTCAGACCGATGTTAGTAAAAGTTAATAATTGTATTTCTTGTGGGAAGCAAATACCTCATAAGGATTTTCATTCTTACTGTATTCCATGCCTAGGCCCAGACCACGACGTCACTAGTTGTCAGTTTTGTGCTAGATTTAACAAACGCACTATTAAACGTCGGTTTGATTTTGCACCCAAAAACCAAGGTGAAGCAGCAAATAAGAACCTCCAAGGAAATAGCGTATCAAAAATTTATTAACCGCTTTCGTCAGCAAGACTTCATCAGAATACAAAGTAAAAATAAAAACAGGTTTATATAGTTAAAATCTGCTCACAAACATCACGTGTTCAATAAAACAATTAGTAAAAACATTCAAGATTTAAAGAGACAGTATACTTATTACTCTAAATAAAGTAATGTATTGTCATTACTTTTGTTAATTTTAAGTTTGCGATATTTTAAAAAACATTTGATGTTAATAGAATCATTAATACCAGGGTGGCAATCAGATCTTAATTTAATCTGCCAATGTGTCTCACGTTGCATGAGATAATTTTTAAAATCCCCACCTCTCAAGTCCCTATTACAGACTTCAAGAATAGAAAATAAAAACTTCCTAAAAGATGGACATTTAATCGAATGCTTGTACAAAGCATTGGTGTTGTCACATTTTTTAATGCTGTACAGATGTTCCCTTATCCGAATTTTTAACTGTCTAGTCGTCATGCCAATATAAAAAGCGTTGCAGGCAGAACACAATGCAATATATATCACCCCCTGAGTACAACAATTAACAAAACCTGTGCTTTTGGCACTTTTTTGTTTCTTTGTTATTTGGTGCTGAACCATGGCGGAGGTGGCGGACGAACCATTGCTGAATCTCAGTATCCATCCAACACCTTCAATGGAGGAAGGTAATCTAAACAGTTTGCTGGCTACTACGTTAACCGAGATTAACAACTTGTTGAAATTTTTGGTTACTAAAGCTAAAGAAAACACTTCAAATGTAAAAACTTCAAGCTTAACTGATTCATTCCATGAGCTTGACACTGTTATTGACCTTGGTAAACCAACGCGTCCTGTGAATTCCTCTGACGGCAGTAATCAGCACATTATTGGTCGAGCGACGTTCGAGAGCTTTTTTGACCGTGCGGAGAACCCGTTCAGGCATTCCGGATGCTCTAGAGGTCTAACAAAAGGCAGTAACAACTCTGACTTCTTCACCAACCGTGAACATCTATTCAAATTGATGAAAAGGTACAATTCTCTTGACATTGAAAATCATTATTTTTTTCGGTGTATAGAATTACGTATTGTACCTAAGGGCCTTCGTTTTTTTTAAGTGCCCGAATGGGGTTTCTGAAGGGGAATCATTCTTCGATGCTCTGGTATCATTTTTTAATGATGCAGGTTTGCGGTTTATACAATTGCTAATTGATAACAATTTGGCTAAAAAAGAGCTGCTTAGGAAAGAAATTATTGAGGTTGAATCTTTTTTTAAGCAAACATTGGGTGATAAAGACTTTGACGAACTATTGGCAAAAATCACTGCTGATGTTGATCAATATTCTGTTGATAATATCAACAGAAAACAATCTAAGCTGGCTCGTGACATTTCTTCTTATGAAGACAACTCTGTTTTTTCAAACTTTTTACCTAGTAAAGTAAACAGAACTTATGGAGTGCAGCGCAATTTTAGTAATAACAAGGCTTCTTTTTCCCGTACTTCTAAAACGGTGTCTTCTATTAACAACTTTAGACAACCTGTTGTTCATAGCACTGTTAATACTGGCGCTGCTACTACAGGTTCTAATAAATCACCCATTAAGACTCCTAATTTAGTGGTGACTGTTTCTGAGGACAATCATGCACCAGTTAACGACGGTGCTTCACCATTAGTTAACAAAGAGCCAAAAACTGTTAGAAACAAGGCAGGCCATGGTGCCTCGGCTTCTGTTGCCTCTGTTTCTTCTTTTTTCAACAAAAGAAACCCCACGAACACGAAAACTGTGTTAACAAGGAGCCGGACTTTTCTGGGCTCCCAATCTTCAGGGGAAGAAACCTAGACTTGTTACCGGACAGTTTCAGTGTCATTAATTTAACGAGGCATGTTTTCTCTGATGAAGAAATTTCTGTTTTGAAGTTGGGGTTAAATTTTGTTCCAAGTAGTAATGCAGATTTTGTTGGTACAGTTTTGGATATTAAGCAATATACAAGAAAATTGAATTTGTTTTATTTATTGCACAATGTTCCAGAAACCAAAAAATGTTTTTATAAACCATCTTGTTATACCCCTCCATTACAACATACTATCAAAGTATTTGAAGACATTTGCACCCAGGATGTTTTTGAGTTGTTACATTCTGGGCAATGTAATACTAAGTTTAGGCATCAACATAATTTGACTAAAGAACAAAGGAAAGCTCTATCCAATTTAAAAGAGTTAAGTAAGCATTTTAGGTATATGAAGAGTGACAAGGGTGGGAATATTGTAATAATGGAACAAACTCAATATAAAAAGATACTTAATGATATCTTGGAGGTTGATCATGAATATGAGGTAGTTTCATTATTAGATATCCGCCGGTGCCAACGTTATATCTCTTCATTTTTGTATGATGCCCTTATGTCAGGTGACATGAGTCACGACATGTATGAATTTTGTATAGTAGATGAACCTAGGATTGGAGTTTTATTTGGTATACCGAAAACACATAAGTCCTTGACACATCCACCTTTCAGGCCGATTGTGGCTTCTCCACATTCCATTACTGAGGGTTTGGCATTGATTGTAGATGCATTGTTGGGACCTATTGTTGTAAAAGAAGCATCCTACCTTCGTGACTCCTGGCATTTTCTTTATAAATTTGGTAATTTTATATCGAACAATTTGTTTGAACCATCTAAACACGTCATTTTCACTATTGACGTTGTTTCTTTGTTTACGTGTATCCCACATTTTGATGGCATTGAGGCTGTACGTAGTGTTCTGACCTCTATGAAAGGTCAGTTTGACAGTAATTCTATTTCTTTAATATGCAGAATTTTAGAAATTATTTTATTTAATAATTTCTTTTTATTTGATGGTGTTTACTATCGTCAAAAGAGAGGGGTAGCGATGGGGTCACCTGCTGCCCCGGCTTATGCCAATACGGTTTTAACTTGGTGGGAACATGAATTTATTTCTGGTTTAACCAACAAATATAATGTTTTGTTTTATGCACGTTATGTTGATGATTTGATTTTTATCATGGAAGGGGATTTTCTCAAGGTAGATACATTTATCAAAGAGATTAATTCTTTATGTCCTTATTTACAATTTGTTAAGGGCACCATTGGGAATAATGTCAACTTTCTGGATGTAAGTTTATCGTGGGACAACATTGAACGAAGATTCCATTCTAGAATTTTTAGGAAGGAGACATTTAGTAATGGGTATCTTCATTTTAATAGTGGACATCCCAAGCACATTATAAATAATATTCCAAGAGGGCAACTAATTAGAGCCTCTCGCATGACTTCTAAGTTAAGTGATTTAGAACTTGAATTTAATTTTATTATGTCTCTTTTTATTGAGAGAGGGTATGATATCATCAAGTTGAGACAAACTGCCATTGAAATTTGGGGTAAACGTGACACAAAATTTCCACCTTTGTTGGACCACTTTGATGCCGGAGGGAGTTTGACTTTGCACAAATCTGATGGTGTAGTCAATGCTAATTTGGTTTGCTCATTACGTATGAGTTCTGATTGTCGACGCATTCAACAAATGTTGACAAAAAATTGGAGGGTCATTAGGGGTAATTCGGATATCTCTAGTGTCCTGGGTGATAAGCCGTTTTTTGTACAACGGAATGATTTTAATATCAAAAAGATTTTGGAACACCATGATACCAAGGTTACATACAACAATGCTCCCTCTACTGTTAAGAGAGGGATGCACTGTTGTAATTTATGTAACATGTGTAGATTTATTTCTGTAGGGCCATATGTAAATGTGAGTTCTTATACTAGGACCCTTACTGTTCCTGGTTTTGTTAATTGTTGTACTCAGGGGGTGATATATATTGCATTGTGTTCTGCCTGCAACGCTTTTTATATTGGCATGACGACTAGACAGTTAAAAATTCGGATAAGGGAACATCTGTACAGCATTAAAAAATGTGACAACACCAATGCTTTGTACAAGCATTCGATTAAATGTCCATCTTTTAGGAAGTTTTTATTTTCTATTCTTGAAGTCTGTAATAGGGACTTGAGAGGTGGGGATTTTAAAAATTATCTCATGCAACGTGAGACACATTGGCAGATTAAATTAAGATCTGATTGCCACCCTGGTATTAATGATTCTATTAACATCAAATGTTTTTTAAAATATCGCAAACTTAAAATTAACAAAAGTAATGACAATACATTACTTTATTTAGAGTAATAAGTATACTGTCTCTTTAAATCTTGAATGTTTTTACTAATTGTTTTATTGAACACGTGATGTTTGTGAGTAGATTTTAGCTATATAAACCTGTTTTTATTTTACTTTGTATTCTGATGAAGTCTTACTGACGAAAGCGGTTAATAAATTTTTGATACGCTATTTCCTTGGAGGTTCTTATTTGCTGCTTCACCTTGGTTTTTGGATTACTGTGTTTGCTTTTGGCACTTTTTTGTTTCTTTGATTTTGCACCCCATTATTTTGGCCAAAGGTTCAATTACACCATGCCGTCGGAACAGCCGACTACCGGAATACACAAAGACAAGGATAAGGACAGGCAACTGAGGTCCAAAACTGACGATGAAGCCTCTTCCAGGCCAGTCGCTGGTGCTCAGTGAGGCGCTTTCGCAGCCCCTGACTCCCGCTGCCTCAGAGCCACAGGCTGCCTCTCTCTCCCACGTGGAGACATCTAGGCCTCTGGAAACTCAAGGTATTGGGCCTATGGAAACTATCCCCTCAGATGGGTCCAGAGCCGCTGAGCAGGCATCGGCTTCTGAGCGTGTCTTCAGACCTTCACAACTTACAATCAAAACAACAGCCAAGTCAAAAACTCCATTAAAGACAAAGAAACAAGTACAGCATTCTCCTGGACAGGCCTCCATGCCTAAGAAACAGATGCTCAAAATGGCCGAAGACCTAATTACTATGATCAGGGGTTCCCGTCCCCCTCCTGATAAAAGGCCTAGGCAGGATACAGACTATGATTCCTCTCACCAGGTTTCCATTTCCCCTGATTCCTCTTCAGACCAGGGATATTCCTTACCCCCATATGAGGACTCTGATGCTGAAGAATCTATACCTTTAGCCTCTCCTCCTGAGGATTACTCTTTTGGAGAAACTTTACATACCATGAGGGAGCATTTCCATTGGGAGAGCCAGGATTATTCAGAATCCAAGAAAAGGCTCAGAGATTTTCTTTTATTGCCTCAGCACAGGCCCCTGGCTATACCACCTGTGTTGGATATTGTGGATGATGTGATCTCGGAATCTAGTTTAAGCCCTGATTCTTTGCCCCCAGCTCCAGTCAAGTCAGACAGGTACTAGAGAGTCCCGGACTCTCACAAATTTCTTTACAAAAACCCTGCTGCAGACCCAGAAACTATTTCCCAGGGTTCCAAAGAGGTAAAGGCTTCCACTGCAGAAAACCCAGTTCCCTCTGACAGGGATTTCAGAGCATTGGATAGATGGGGGAAGAAAGTTTACACTTCTGCAACTCTAGCAATAAGGGCTTTAAATTGCCAGTTCCACATGCTTAAATACCAACAATATTTAGTGTCTTTGCTAAAACAAAAAATGCCTACAAGCTTACATGAACATAAGGAAGTGCAGGACTTATTGCATGCATCTGAGCAAGTGGGAAAACATACTCTGCAATGTGGTTTTGATTCATTAGAGACATCTTGTAGAGCCGCAGTTACAGGATATGTGATAAGAAGGCATGCCAGGTTAAAGGAACAAAGTTTACCTGATCATGTTAAGGCAAAATTATTGGATGCTCCTTTACAGCATGATATCTTGTTTGGTGTTAGGGCTGAAGAGGTATTAAAGAAAATGGAGGATAAAGCAAAATCTATGCAGACAGTAAAGGATTTTTTTACAGGTACAGCCTCCTAGATTTAGTAGAAATTGGCCGTCTAATAATTGGTCCTTTCCAGTGTCAGACAGACCACAAAGAGGCAGATACAGACACCCAAGAGGCAGATCTCAACCCCAAGGCTCCTACAGACCTCGACAGTGGGGTGCTTCAGCCCAAAAAGGAGGTAAAGACAAGTCACAGCCATTCAGGAAACAGTCTCAATGACTTCCCCTTTCAAATGCCAAAATCTCACCTTTTGGCAGCTCCCTTAGGGGGGAAATTAGCACTTTTTCAACAAAATTGGCATATAATCACCCAAGACAAATGGGTACTGAATATTGTGTCTCAAGGTTACAGGTTCCATTTTCACACACTACCAACGCCAAAAGGAATGCCAGACCTGCCTCAAAATCAATGGGCAGAGGCACAAAAGCAAATTACAGCTCTCATGGACATGAGAGCTATTCAAAAAGTACCAGAACAGGAACAAGGACAAGGTTTTTATTAAAGACTTTTCTTGGTCCCCAGAAAGGACAAAGCCTGGAGACCCATACTGGACCTATCGATTCTGAACACGTACCTGGATATTCCAAAATTCAAAATGTTGACACTACAGCAACTTCTTCCCATGCTGGGCAAGAAGGCTTGGCTTGTTACCTTGGACCTCAAAGAGGCATACCTGCATGTCCCAATCAGACAAAATTGCAGAAGATACCTCAGATTCATAGCTGGCACAAAGCATTACCAATTTTCTGCACTACCCTTTGGATTATCTACTGTGCTCAGGCACCAGTAATTGCATTTTGCAGACAAAAAGGAATTCAAATATATCCTTACTTAGATGACTGCCTTATTCAAGCAGAGAGCAAAGACATTCTACTTCAACATCTGGCATTTGTAAAAAGATTACTAATGGGCCTAGGGTACACAATAAACGAAAAGAAGTCAAAACTAGTGCCCTCACAAGAGATAATATTCCTGGGTGCAAGTTTAAATACAACTGCCCAGATGGCTTATCTCACGCCAGACAAGCAAAGGCAACTGACTCAGTATTTTCATTTGATGGCAACAAAGACCCAACTCCCTGCAAGAAAAATTCTGCAGGCCTTGGGGTTCATGGCGTCTTGCATTCTACTAATTCCATATGCCAGACTGCATATGACGAAGTTACAATGGTATCTGAAAAGTGTATGGACTCAACACTGCCACAGTTTGGAAGCAGTAATACCACTCATACCCTGCCTTCAACAGGAGTTTCAATGGTGGGCACAGGCATGTCACCACAACAAGGGACAGCCTTTTACTTTACTCACAGCCAGTCAGACAATAACAACAGATGCATAGGATTACGCCTGGGGGGCACACATGGCAGGACAATGTATCCAGGGCAAGTGGACCACAGACCAAATGCATCTCCACATCAATCAAAAAGAGATGCTAGCTGTACAAAATGCCCTGACAGCTTTCAAGGACCTTCTGCACCCAGGACAATTACTACTAAAGACGGACAACACCACAGTTATGTGGTACATAAACAAGCAAGGGGGCACACATTCCTACCCCCTATGCAGACAAGCAATGACTTTGTGGAACACAGCACTGACCTATCAAGTTCATCTGCAAGCACAATTCCTGTCAGGAAAGAAAAATACACTGGCAGACGACTTAAGCAGAAACATCATGGATCCTCACGAGTGGAAACTAAATCCACAAGTAATTCAGCATGATAACTCAGAAATGGGGGAGCCCAGACATAGATCTCTTTGCCTCCCCTCTGAACTGCCAACTACAGAAATTCTGCACAAGGACTTACCACATACACTGAGCAGAGTGGAGAGTTGTTGACCACAACTGTTAGCTGAGATATACAAGTGTCCTGTTTTTTTTTTTTTTCGATTATTTATACAGATTATTGTTTCTAACAATTAATATATAGCACTTTTATTGCCTGCTTTTTAGTCTGTGAGTGTATTTTATTGCTATTAACTAATCTGCACAAGTAACTGATTTGTTTGCAGTTAAAAGCATTCTGTATCTTTACAAATCTTTATCTGTTTAAAAACTTTCATTTGTGGCTTTCTCTAGTGTTTACTGTCTGTAGGCTATTATTTGTGGCTTTCTCTAGTGCTTACTGTCTGTAGGCTATTGTATTTGTCTCCACAACCCCCAGTTGGTGTCTTGATGTTATACTTGGTGGCTTTGCAGTTGCCCGCCCCTACTGTAAATCTGATCTAGGACACTCCTCCCAGTCTAGTGTCATTAGCTCATTCTACCTAATACAGAGAGAACATTTAATAAGGCCTTCTATTTCTCCTTTTTCCCTTTCAAAAAAACATTTTTTTTTTTTGCCTGAATCTCCTTGTGTTCTGACTGTGCTTCTCAAACATTTTGGAAATATAGAGTATATTTCAGAGCATTTATTATAACTGAAATTGCCTTAATATTGCTACAACTCAAGTGCTCTAGGTTGCACTGCATCAGAAGTGTTTGTGTGTTTTAGCTGCTTTTCTGTATATAATAGACTTCTCTGTTTCTTTAACTAAATAAGTTCTGCAAAGTTGTTTTATTGCATTCCTGCCTGTATTTCTGAGTTTTTTCACTTTTAAAGTTTGTTTTTGCTTAGTTTAACTGGTAGACTACACACTCAAGTGCGCTAGCCAAATTAAAGCATTTACTGTGTTTCTGTACCTAATTTCTACTACTTTATAAAAAAAATATATATATATCCTTGTTTCCCGCCTTTACTGAACTAGAATAGACCAGTCTTCAGGTATTGCTGATCTCTGGGCTGTGTCATAGTTCCTGTGTTGCCCATATCCTTATTTGGATAGGAGGAAGCTTCTTTGTTCACCAGTGAGAGTGTGGAGCTCTGAGCAGCCCTGTCCCTTGAGGAGTGGTTCCAGCCCAGTGACTTGTAGCTTATTGGCCGTTTTGGGCCATTTCCTATCTCTTTCTAACCCCCTGCTTGTAGTTTAAAGTTTGTCCTGTTTGTTGCATTTACCTGTTGAGGCTACACACTCAAGTGCGCTAGCCTGTGTTACATATTTATTGCATTTTTCTGCTGTTTGTTGCAAAAAAAGAAAAAAAAAACAAAAAAATTATCCTTTTTTCCTGTTTTTCCTGACCTAGAGTAGTCCAAATACAGGCTTTGCTGTATTCTGGACATTTGGAAAGTTCCTGTGTTGCCCATTTCCTTTCTTGGATAAAGGGAGTCTTCTTTGTTCACCAGTGGCAGTGGGGAGCTTAGAGCAGCCTATCTATCCCTGGAGGAGTGTTCCCAGCACAAGAATCTGGTAGTCTATTGGCCGTTTTGGGCCAATTTCTAGCTCTTTCAAGTCCTCCTGTACAAAACCCGCTTTAGTGTGGCTTTGCGCATAGCGTAGCATCGGACAGCGCCGACTTAATTGGGTTTAAACCATTCTCGGCTCCACAAAGTCTGCTCTTCACCTTTTCTCTTAGAACTGATCTAGTTCTCATAATAAACACCCTATTCCTACTCTAAAGCCTGGCACTTGCTCACTAAAGCAATTATATAAGTCAGCATTGGCCCTTTTTTAAATTATAAAGGAAATCCCAATACTATTCTAGCATGTCCAAAAGTCAGTTGTCAATCTCCTCTCCGGTCCAGCTGGTGAATCTGGGAATCTTGAGGCAATGTTACAACTGTCTCATGTACACAGGCAACCCTCTCCTCCTCCCAACAAATTCCAACACATGTGAGAGATGCAACCATATAGCCAAACTGGAGGCTAAGCTCTCTCAACTCAGTACTGGTGTCACCAGTCAAGACGAGTAGGAAACCACACTCACTACAATTCCAGTCTCACATAGACCTACCACGACAGCAAACCAAACACATAAACACTCAAAAACATACTCGGAGGCTCTAAATAAAAGTCTGCCTAAGCAGCAGAGACCTCCAAAGCAGGCACCCAAGCAACCGCTACCCCAAAGCAAAACACGGGCAACACATAACTCACAAAGCCAGTGTGCCGAACAGTCACAGCCCTTAAGGCTAAACAACACACCTGATACACTTGTAATAGGTGACTCTATCGTCAGGCACACTGACGTCCCGCTCAGCAGGCTGAACAAGGAGAAGGTCACGGTGAGCTGCCTGTCGGGCGCTAGGATCCGCCACATAACACAAGCACTCAGGTCACTCCAAGGCAAGTACAAATATGATTCAGTCATTGTCCATGCTGGTGTGAATGACCTGAGACGTACCTCCCTAGACTACATGAAAAGAGACATAGAGGAGCTCTCTGAGCATGTAGCCCAGGCCTGTATGACCCTGACCTTGAGTAGCATCTTATCCTCACCAAGAATGATGCCACAGTATGAAGACAAGATGATCAATTTCAACAATTGGCTTAAGTATTGGTGTCATTCAAAGGGGATCCAATGCCTGTCAGCCTGGGAAGACATGGTCGACAAGCCACGATGCTTCGCTAGGGACGGCTTGCACCTGTCAACCCTGGGCTTTGGATATTGACAAAGGCTCTTGCCACCCCCATAGTGCCTTTTTTAGGCAAGGCTCAAAAGACAAACCCACCACCATAGGTATCACAAGGGATAAGAAATTGAGTAATGCTACTCAATGCCAGAAGTCTAAACCTCAAGATGCACGCACTCGAAACTCTCCTTAGCGTGGAGAACATCGATATCTGTGCAGTAACAGAAGCCTGGTTCAAGGCTCCCGAGTGCACCCCAGCCCTACCAGGTTATACCTCATACCATGCTTTTCGGCCCCAAAACTTGGACCGAACCACAAAAGGAGGGGGAGTATCAATATTCGTCAAAGATACCCACACCTCCAGGTTGGTGGTACAGCACGAAGCATCACAGACTATCCATGTGCAACTAACAGTGGGTAAAACTGCCTTCCAGTTTAAAGCCTACTACAGACCACCCTCCCAAACCCAGGAACCCCACTCAGCCTTCCTGAGAACACTAGAAAATATGGAGGTCTCTCCAAACGCCATTATATTGGGCGACTTCAACTACCCAAACATAGACTGGGAGCATTACTCTAGCTCCAACACCCTAGCCCAAAGGTTCCTAGAATTTATAAACTCAAATGCTATGGAACAACTTGTTACCACTCCCACAAGAGGGGAAAACATACTGGACCTGATCATTACTAACATGGGGACTCTATGCTCCAGACCAGACGTATATCCCTCACTGGTAAGATCAGACCATAAACTAATCTCACTAGATATTCACATCCCGTCCCCACCCCCTGCCCAGAAAACCACAGTGAAAAACTTCTTTAAAGCAAATTTCACACTCCTCAAAACCGAGGTGGAATCCTTTAAAGCCCCCGGGCCTGTGGAAAATATGGCTCAGACTGCAGAATCCTTTATAAACGCATTCTGTGAACACCTTCAGGAATGCATGGATCATGCAATCCCAAATAAAACCAAGACCCAATCCTCCAAAGCCAGACGTCCTGTCTGGTGGACCCCAGCCATAAACAAACTATACAATAGAAGGAGGAAGCTACTACATGATAGAGCAAAATCCCAAAAAGGGAAGGCATCTCTGATCAGTATTAGCAAAAAACTACAGGTACTCATAAAATCGTCTAAGGCCAGCTTAGAGAGAAAAATTGCACAGGACACTAAGGATAATCACAAGGCTTTCTTTAGTTATGTTAGGAACCTGGGTGGGAATTCCCAGATATGCTCAGAATTAGTCCAAAATGACAAAAAATACACCGAACCCACAGGCATTGCCAACATCCTAGCTGACAGGTTCAGTGCAAACTTCTCCCCCCCTCCCCACCAAAAGGGCAAATATCGATCCCAGCAGAGTGCTGCCACCCTGACATCTCAGATGCTCAGGTAAGAGCCGCCCTCTCCAAAGCAAAAAACACAGTATCAATGGGACCAGACGGTGTCCCGGGCTGCGTCCTACATGAACTCCAAGAAGAGCTAAACCCAAACATAAAACTACTGTTCAATCTCAGCCTTACTACAGGATATGTACCCAAAAAGTGGCATACAGCAAGAGTGGTCCCTCTCCACAAAGGTGGTGCCTCAACGGATCCTGGAAACTATTGCTCCATAAGCTTGACTAGCTTGGTCTGCAAAGCTATGGAAAGGATCATCATGGACCTCATAAATAAAGATATTGGGGACCTACAGACACTGGATCCTACCCAGTTCGGCTTTGTTAAGGGCAGATCCTGCCCTCTTAAACCTGGTTGATTTCTTTGAAACAGTCACCAAGGCCATTGACGAGGGGAAGGTGGTCCATACACTCTACCTGGACCTCGCAAAAGCCTTCGATACAGTGCCCCACTCGGGCATTATAGATAAGCTCACCAGCTTAAATATAAACCCCTATGTCACTAGATGGGTTGCAAACTGGCTCAAGGACAGAACCCACATGGTTAGAATTGCTGGAGCCATGTCATACTCCAAACCAGTTACAAGTGGCGTCCCACAAGGCTCAGTCCTGGGACCTCTCTTGTTCGCTATATATTTATTGGAGGTACAGGCCAACACGGAAGGACTGTGGCTGACCAAGTTCACAGATGACTGCAAACTGGGCGCCATAATCGACTCTCCAGCCGACACAAGCATCCTCCAAAAGGGCCTCATAGAAACAGACAACTGGTGCCAGAGCCATGGCCTCAAGCTAAATGCCAAAAAGTGTATAGTCATCCCCTTTGGCAAAAACAAAGTGCCCACAAATTACCACATAGGTGGTAATCCATTAATCTGGAAGAAGTAATTAGGGACCTGGGGACCCAAGTTGATAGCAATCTCTCATTCGACAACCACGTGACCAAAGTGGTTAGAAAAACATTTTATATAACCCACCTAATCATGAAGGGATTCACATCTAGATCAGGGGAGGTCATTGTGCCTCTTTACTCATCCCTCATCAGGCCCATAATTGAGTACAATGCCCCTTTTGGGATGTACCTTACCAGACACCTGCAGCAACTGGAAAGACCCCAAAAGTACCTCACCAAGAGGATCAAAGGGCTCAAACAGATGCCATATGCTGCCCGATTAAAGAAACTCCAACTCTACTCAGTGGCATACCGCCTGCTCAGAGGCGATCTGTGCCTGACGTATAAAGCCATGTCCAACCCGGAATTAATGGACATGCTGCACCTCAGAAAATCCAAATCCCATCGAGCTATGTGCTCGAGAGTCCTGAACCTCAGCACTGAAATAAATAGGACATGCTGGAGGGACAGATTCATAACCCTGAGGCTCCCTTCACTCTGGAATAAAATCCCAGTCCAGGTTAGGCAGAGTCCCTCACGGGTATCACTTCTGTGTCACTGTTAGACAGAGGCACAGTAAACTAACCTCGAAAAAGGGCATAGCAAAATTAATTTAAAATGGATGACGAAAGCCAAACACACTCTGGCTAGGCTTATAAATGCCCTAGGGCAGATAGCCTAGTATGAACCTATGAACAAGCATGGAAAGTGGACGCTCTCTCATTCAGTTGGAAAACTAAAAGTTTATGCCTTCCCACCACTGCCTCTCCTTGCAAAGGTACTCCTAAAAGCCAGACTAGAGAGGCCACAAATGATCCTGATTGCTCCAGACTGGCCACACCAGCACTGGTACCCAATATTAAGGAACATGGCTCAAGGACCAGTATGGATTTTACCTCAAATACCTCATCTTCTGACTCAGCAAAACAATCAGATCCTGTACAGCCAGCTCAAAACCTTAAATCTGGCTGCATGGCAGATACCTAACCAAACAGTCAACACTCCTCTCTAAAGCTATTATGGATGTCATTTTGGAGGCCAGGAGGCCCAGCACCAGGAAATCTTATTCAGAAAAGTGGAAAAGATTCTTTGCCTGGAACCAGGCTCAAGGCCTTGACCATCTTGTCCCAAATATTCCTCAGATATTACAATATTTAACTGAGATGCTGGACAAAGGCCTTTCCTTCTCATCTATTAAAATCCACGCCTCTGCTATTTCAGCTCATTACAACACGGATCCTCCTATTTTTTCTCACCCGTTATTAAGACAATACCTCAGAGGGGCTAAAAACATAAGACCGCCCCAGAGAGCACCAACACCAGCTTGGGACCTCAACTTTGTTTTGGAAAAAACTTATTTTACCACCTTGTGAGCCAGCCATTACAGCAGAATTAAAATTTTTGTCATGGAAAACTGCCCTGCTGCTGGCAATAACTTTAGCACGAAGAGTCTCAGAGTTACAAGCACTAATGGCAGTGGAGCCTTTCATCATTTTTCATCAAGACAGGGTTTCCTTAAGAACAAACCCTACATTTATGCCAAAGGTTGTATCCAGTGTGGCTCTTAACCAAACCATTAATTTGCCAACTTTTTATCCAAATCCCCAAAATAAAGGGGAGAGACTTCTTCACTCATTGGACATACACAGGCAGCTACGTTTCTTCTTGGACAAAACAAAAGTTTTCAGGAAAACTGAGCAACTGTTTGTATCATATGCTGCAGGATCACAGGGAAAGGATATTTCAAAACAGACCATTTCAAAGTGGATAGGACACTGTATCCGTTTCTGCTACACACAACATGGAAAAGCTGTGCCTAATAACATTAGGCCTCGTTCTACCAGGGCAACAGCCACTTCAGCGGCCTTTCTTAGAGGAGTACCAACCAAGGAAATTTTGGAAGCTGCAACTTGGAGTTCAGTGCACACCTTTACCTAGCATTATCACTTACCTCTATACTCCAAATCCAGGGCTGACTTTGCCACTGCAGTTCTGTAGGGGCTCATAGCCACTCCTAATTTTATATAGACCCAGCCACCCAACCTCAGCTTTGGGATTCAACCCAAGTGTAATCACTGCAGCAGTGAAACACGATGAACATAGTACAGTTTTGTACCTACCATAAATGTAGATGTTCGAGTGTATTCACTGCTGCAGTCCAGGTTACCCACCCTCCATCCCCACTTACTTTGCTGGGACTTATCTATGCCTTTCTGTCCTATACAACTTATATACAACCTATGTGGTGTATTTGCTTGTAAATAAGGGTATTGTTTTTTTATTCACTCTATGTTTTGGTTAGCAATATGTATTGCCTATCTATTTGGGGGCACCTGACATCTGGAGCAAGAAAAACTGAAGAAAATGGCATCGGCTGCATCTTATATACCCCTGGCGCACTGACGTCAGAGAAGAAGCGACATCAACCAACGCCAGACCAAGACTTTGGAACTCTGGTCGACTGCGGGACCGCCTGACAGCAGGACAACCCAAGTGTAATGACTGCAGCAAAGAATACAGTTGAACATCTACATACAAAACTGTACTTTATGCACAGCAATAGATACAAGGTAGCGGTCTGCACTGAACCCAATATTAGCAGTTTTTCAAAAAGTCCTCAGAATCGCAACTTTTTTTATTAAACTGATTGGTTTACTGGATGCACATGGTTAGCTTGAGATATATTTAAATGACTTGTGTTTTTATAATGGCAGTTCTGGGGAAGTCCCACTTGGAGGCGAAACCGCGTAACTGTCTGTAATAAATCTGTGGACTTTTGTTGTTTCCTCCACTGTTCTGGTGTGGGTTTTAGTTGGATTTTTGTTCATTTTATTTTTGTAAAATAATTCCCTGCCAAAGCCTTCTACACACAGGAATACTAGATTTTATCTGAAGTCTAACACCATATCACCTTCTGGAACACTTTCAACAAAGAGTCACCAAGAGTTAAATCATATCGAATCCAGTTTACCAGATCAATACAAAAAAGTTTTAGTTAGTAGTGACTGATCAGACACACTGATTCTAGACTGGGCAAAGACATCTCATATGACAAATATGACTGTGACATGTTGGTGGTCTATATGATGGGAAAAAATCTGGAATGCAATACCCTGAGAGATATGCAGAGACGCATTTCAAAATTCTCCATGCAAGTCTCAAATACAGGTAACACTGGTTCTTACTGGAATTCTTTCTTCTCGAAGAGTGATGTCTATGTCTAAGGGAAAAAATATTTGGCTTCAACTACTGGCTAAATAGTAGATGTCATTACAAGGGGGTCCATTAAGTGTCACCATGGGATGAGATCCCAGACATTCATACTTGCTCTGCACCTCTCGTTCCAGGACTTCTGCCTACTTGCTGAAGTCTTCACTGATCCCATAGTGCACTTTTTAGGCAGAGTCCAACTAATGGACATCCCAGTGTGTAACTAGCATTTGAAAATCCAAAACAGGCTCTTCTCAGTGCTAGACGTTTCAGCAACAAACTGCCCTATTTTGAGGCTCTCTTGCATTTGAAATGCATACATATCTGGATAAGTACTGCAACTTGTTTTAAATATTTATAAAGCACTCCCTATATACCTAAGTTATACACTTGCCATTACGTCTGAAGGCATTCTCTAACTGTGATGGTGTTCCCATATGTATTGGGGCCATATCACCTCAAGATTGCCAAAAACCCACAAACTGAACTTACTGAGCTCCAAATCATACTAAATAGGGCTATCAGCTTACAGCCTATAAAAGGACACAATCTTTGTCTTTTGAAAATGACGTAAGGTGCCCAAATATACTTTATAACCTCCCCATAAACAGTAAGCAAATTATTTTTGGAGACTTGAGCTACCCCTCAATTTGGTGTGCCTCTATCACCAATGCAGGGTTATGTCCACAAAGTTTTACATTTGGGGAAAAAAAAACTCTCTGACCAGATTGTTATCAAACTCAATAGAGGAAATAATACTCTTGACATAGTCCTTACTAATATTGCACTGTCATGCAATTTTCCTTGGTATTTCCTTCCCCTGTTAGATCACCACATAAGCAAGTGACGTTCGCCTTTAGATTCTCTAAACTGACTGAAACCGGTATCTCAGAATTCAAGGATTTTAAGCGTACTGATCTTTTTTTAAAGTCTATGATTAAGATTAAAATTCAGTTATAACAGCATCACCCAAGATGTTGCTACAGGAGGTAACTTCATCCAGGAGTTCTATGTCTGGCAGTCCCAATCAGGTGTAAATGTAATGGAAAATGTAAGAAGAAACTCCTCTGGTGGCCCACCAACATAAATGCTCTACTATAAAAGAAAAACTTAAAGTAAACATATTAAAAGGCTCATATATTAAAGATAATGATTGAAATTTGACTTAAACATTTCAAAAATGCTATTAAGTCTACTAAAGCAGCCCATGAACGTAGGTTAGCTTCTGAAGCTAAAGACAATTACAGATCCTCCTTTAGCTATGTTAGAAAGCTATGAAATAACATGCAACATTGCTGTGAGACTTATTCATAACAGTGCCACTTATTCCACTTAGATATTGTGAACATGCTAGCAAATTCAATGCAAATTTCACCTCTGGGATTGACTCTCTAAATTCCACTTATCCACTCTGTGTGTGTGTGTGTAGCCCTACCAGTGACCCCCATTAATTGTAGGTCCCTCAGCTTGGTGAGTTTTGTTTGCAAAGCCATATAACAGTGTTGTCTTATCCGTCTGACTCATCAGTTGGGTACCAGCTCCAACTCTGATCTGCCTCACACCTTTTCCAGCTGTTGGATACAGGGCTCAGGCTCCTCTCCTACTCATAATGCCCTTCTTCCTCCTGAAGTACCCCAGATTTCATTGGATGCTCGAAGAGACCAGATGTGATCGGGTATATATTAGAATGCTGAAACCTCATTTATGTGAATCCGGAAAGGCCGACACAAACAGCGAACCACAAGAACACTGAACATCCTGAAGGGCTAAATTCAAAATACCGAAGTGCCATAGTTGTCCACACCATGTTTAGTGAGGTAAAACGTCAGTAGGAGATTCCCTTATCTGGTAAAGCTCCCTAACGTAAATGTGCAATAGTTACTGACCTTAGGGTTAGAGTGCGGGTTAAGGTAAGTGTATATATAGTAATACATTCAACCTACATCTTAGGGTTAGAAGTAGGGTTAAGTGCATAAATAGTAATACAGTTGTGTAGCCGAATAGATACGTAAATTACACTTTTCCCGTACTTGGGTGTTTTGTATATTCAGATACATGTGTGTAATGCACATTTGATTAGGATATGGGATATATGGGTGAAGTGTACATATGGGTGAAGTGTGGATTATTTATTTTGCTTGGGTAGGCAGTATGTAGCGGGCGGTGGAGTTGGCCAACTATGGCAATTCGATATTTTGAATTTCGTTCTTTAAGACGTTCGGTGTTCTTGCGGTTCGCTGTTTGTGCCAGCATTTCGGGATTAGCGTAAGTGAGGTTTCGGCATTCTGATATAGACCTGTGTGATCTACAAGGTATCAGTGTTCCATTTGGAAAAGTGTTTATGTGAAGTTGTTCAATCTCGCCGCTCATTCTTCACTGATGGGTTCGGAGCCAGTCCTCGGTTCCGACACGGCCAACTAGCAAGCTCATAGTTTTCCAGTAGCTCGAGACCCAACCCCTTATCCCACAATGCACTGCTGGAATTACCTCAGATCTAGTTTGATGCGGCATGGATCTCTCGGTTTCCAGCGTTGCTCGAGACTGTTGTGGGAATTTTCAACTTTCAGCAAGATTTTTTTCTATTGCATTTTTATATCTTTCTACTATTATATTTACATAGTATTACCTAGTTTAGCAGATTTTTCCCCTTTTCCCAGTAAATTTCTAGTGCTTGCCTTCGGCCTGTTGGCCTTGGGCCTTTTCTTACAGCTTGTTAGATTAGAGTTGCCCATTTTGGGCTTTTTGATATTGGATTTCTCTTGTTACTAGTTGCATTTTTGGGCTGTTTGTGCTGTCTTTTTGCATTGTTGTTTGTAGTGAATTAGATTACTCATTTCTGAGTTAAACTGTTTTTATATAGTTAAATAGTGCTGTTTCTTGATCTTGTAAATTTTTTTCAGGAAGTTAGTTGCTATGTCTGAAAAAATGGAAAGGCATCCTAAATCTGGGTTCAGAAAGTGCCCAGACTGTGGACAAAAGATGTCCGTTACGGATGCCCATGTGCAGTGTGTGTACTGTTTGGGTGGGGTGCACCTGCAGGAGTCATGTAGTATCTGCCACTCTTTTTCTACTCGACTGCTTGCAGAAAGGAAGAGGAAGTTAGTTGACAGGGGTATTATTAAACACCCCTTCTCAGAGGCATTGTCTTACCAGGATGGGGTCAGCAAATCATCCAAATCTTCCTCAGAATCCAGGACAAAAAAAGGGAAAAAGTTGGAAAGTGTTGTGACTTCGGCTTCACTGGCTTCGGAGCTGACAGTCTGTTCTTTTCGGACCCGGGACACTGCTTTGGAACCGGTTGCCGAAAAACCTCCCCCTCTACTTCTCCAGTCGGCTCCATCTATTCACTCCTCCAGGTCTTCAATCAGCCTGTCTGTTCTGGATATGGGCCGGTTGGTTCAGAAGCTCTTAAAGGTACTAGACCGAGCTAAATTGCTGTTGGTTCAGACCCAACCGTCAGAGCCAAAGACCATTACTCTTGAATTGTCTGCTCCTCCTCTGAGCCATACTGCACCTTCGAGCCGGAGGAGGCTGACCTGATGATTGTGGATCCCTTGGGGCCGACACCTGTTCCAGTGTTGTCGGCTCCATCTGCTCGGACGTCCTCGGTACCGACCGGGGACTCTAGGAGCCGACACTCTCTGGTCGGGTCCTGGGAGGATAGTCGCACGGACTTGTCGGTGCCGACTCTTCCTCTCAGGGCTTCAGCTCGTGTGAGCTCGACTCCTACCTCTGGCTCGGAGCCCACGGCTTCGGTGCGGGAGGGGATTGCGTTTCCTGATCCGTCGACTCCTCATCGGAGCCGTGGTCCATTCGAAGCCATGAGGCAAGTGTTGTCTCCTAAGACTTCCTTATCTCTAGGTCTGGCCTCTTCCTCCCCTAAAGTGCCTGCGTCAGTTTCTGTTTCCTCCGATCATCCCAAGCGTAGAGACCCAGAGCCTCAGGTAGCCCCACAGGGCACTCCCTGCTCTTCTGAGATGTCTCCAGAGGCTCCGCCCGAAGAAGTTCCCAGGAAGAGATTATGCAAGAGGAGGCATTTGGACGCCCCACAGGAGACTCTAACATCAGACACCGACTTAGATGAATCAGAAGGGTCCCCTAGATCCCCCTCCGAGGACATCTCCTTTGGGGAGATTCTTAGGCAGAGGGGTGATTGGCAGTCCAAGAGCCCTACTGAGGACGAGTCAGTTCTTCTGAAGGCGTTCGGGTCTCAACCTTCCACCTCTTGGGTGTCTCTGCCTTATGATGAACTTATGGATCTGGTCTTTCATAGGTCGTGGGAGTCACCAGAATCTATGGAACCTGTCCCTAGGAGGCCTAATAACTATATTTCTGCCCCCGTAGATAAGTCCTTTTTGACCAAGGGGAGTCCCTGTTGATGCCATGGTGGTGGCAGCAGCCACCAAAAAGGAAATGTCTGAGACATCCTCGTCTATCCATCCCCCTAACAGGGACTCCAGGATCATGGATAGATATGGGAAGCGCATGTTTAGTTCAGCGACTTTCTCACTCAGATCACTGAACTACTTGACCCTTTTTACCAGACTGCAGAGAGATCTCCTTAAGGAGTTAGGAGATACTCTTCAGGGTGCTGCAGCTACGAGTGTATCCGACAAAGTTGCTACCCTTAATTCAATAGTTATCTTGTCCATGCCTCTCGTATCTTACACAGTTGATGGTTCGAGTAGAGATGCAGGTACAGGAATTGCTATTCGTGGGCATGTCTGGATGCGACTCTGTTCCTTCGCGGAACCCTTCAAGTCTTCCTTTACAAATACCTCGTATGACGGCTCATCCTTGTTTGGGCCAAAGGTGAAGGAGACTTTGACTAGGTGTGAACAAGAAGGAAAGACTCTGTCTGCCATCAGAGTCCATTTTTCCACCCCCCACTCGACCCTTTCCTAAAGGTCAAAGGGGAGGAAAGATGTGGTTCCGGAAAGCCTAAGGAGTCTTTCAAGACACACATGTAGAGCCCCCCTCCAGAGGCAGAGGAGGGGGTTACATTGGAAGACGCCACCCTCGTGACAGAGGGGGTCTGCAACACCAGGGTGACAGAGATCACTTCTCTGGTCAGTCCTACCAGCACTCCTGAAGGGAGGTCCGGCTGTTCTCCTGGAGACAGTTGGGGGTCACTTGTCATTGTACCCAGAAGCCTGGCTAGATATAACAAATGACAATTGGGTACAAAGTATAATTTCCAGAGGGTATTTCATACCGTTCTCCACCCAGCCCCCTCCTGTCAAAAAAATTCCAGATTTCTACCCAATCAAACAAGCAACAATAGAGGTACGCTGATTGCTAGAAAAGAGAGTCATCCAGCCAGTCCCGGTAGATCAAACAGGGTTCGGAACTTACTCAAGATTCTTTTTGGTTCCAAAGAAAACAGGGGACTGGAGACCCATTTTGGATCTCAGCAGACTCAACCAATTTGTTGAGGAAAGAGAAGTTCCAAATGGTCACGCTACAGTCCATACTTCCCTTTTTAGGGAAAGACAATTGGATGTGCTCGATCGATCTGAAGGATGCGTTCTGCCACATAAAGATGGCCAGACCATCCAGGGATCATCTGCATTTCTGGCTGGGAAACGGTCATTATCAATTCCGAGCTCTGCCCTTTGGTCTCACTACAGCCTGGGGAGTGTTCACCAAGTACATGGCAGTAGTCACGGCTCACCTGAGGCATCTAGGATTCCAGGTGTTTCCGTACTTGGACGATTGGCTCCTTACCTCCACCACCAGGCATCAACTTCTTCAAGCGAGAGAGGGTACTCTGACACTCTGCAGTTGGCTAGGCATTACAGTCGACTTCGAAAAGTCTGCCTTGTTGCCATCGCAGCATATTGTTTTTATAGGGACAGAATTAGACACGTCAACCACCACTCTTTGTCTTCCACTAGAAAGGGTCAACCACCACTCTTTGTCTTCCACCAGAAAGGGTTTTTATTCTTCACTAACACATCACGTTCTTGGTATCAAAGAACAGAGCACCAGCTGCAGAGGTATTGAAAGTACTAAGATTGATGGCAGCAGCAATCTTGGCAATCCCGTTAGCAAGGATGCATATGAGGGTTCTTCAATGGCTCGTATTCACGCAATGGTCATACCAAGAACTTCCAATGAATCACAGAATCCTGATAATGAATTCTTGCAAGAAGGATCTTCAGTGGTGGTTGACGTCTCTTCATGCTACCCCCTCAGTTGCCACTGTGACCACGGACGCTTCCCTGATAGGGTGTGGGGGGGGGGCATTTTCAGGGAAAGACTGCCCAAGGCACATGGCCAGATCAAGAATCACATCTGCATATCAATGTCCTGGAGATGAGAGCAATACTTCTAGCCTTGCAATACTTTCAGGACTCTCTTCCTCTAGGGACAATTGCAATACAGACAAGACAACATGTCAGTGGTCTGGTACCTGAACAAGCAAGGTGGGACCAAGTCTTACCCCCTTTGCCGAGAAGCCCTCAGAGTATGGCAGTGGGGGCAGTGTCATCCCAGCACTTTCTGTTAGCAATGCACATCCCGGGCAAATCCAGTGTCATAGCAGACAAACTGAGCAGGGCAGTTTTATTGCCCCATGAATGGTCCCTCAAACAAGAGATTGCGGACAGGATTTTGCGCAAATGGGGCCAGCTTTCCTGCGACCTGTTTGCCAGTCATATCAACAACAAATGCATAAGCTGTTTTGCTATGATTCTCCCGCCAGGTCAGTCCTAGAGGGATGCTCTTGTCCACGATTGGTCCCTGGGTCTCCTCTACGCATTTTCCCCAATTCCTCTGTTACCCAGATTTTTACAGAAAGCAAAATCGCTGGGACTGACAATCATCCTTATAGCCCATCAGTGGCCTTGGCAGATTTGGTTTCCGTTTTTTTACCATCACATTATGGAAGACCCATGGATCCTGGACCCAGTTCCGGACTTATTAACACATCCGTCAGAGGATCTCCATCCTTCATTACAAACACTGAAGCTAACCGCTTGGCTGCTCCAATTGCCCGCATGGCCAGGCTTTATAATCTTTCCCATGTCACTAGTCAAATTTTGTTGACTTCCCATAAGCCTTCCACTAGAAAGTTGTAGTAAGTAGAAGAGATTTTCCATTTGGGCTTCCTACCATAATATTGACCCTTACCAAGCACCATTGTCCTCTATTTTACAATTCTTGACAGAAATTTTCAACAAAGGAGCAGCGGCTGCTACGGTGCGGGTACAACTAGCTGCTATATCTAATTTCCGTCTAGGGATTGTTGGATTGAATATTATGGCGCACCAATTGTGTAAAGCTTTTCTAAAAGGTTCCTTTCACATGAGGCCTCCAGTGAAGACTCCTTATTCTCCATGGAATTTGAATTTTATGTTATCTCGCATCATTCTTCCTCCTTTTGAGCCTGCATCGTCTTGTGAGCTAAAATTTCTGTCGTGGAAAACTGTCTTCCTAGTAGCCTTCACTTCAGCCCGCAGAGTGTCAGAGCTCCAAGCCCTATCCATCAAGCCTCCTTATATGGTCTTTCATGCTGACAGAGTATTTCTCAGGACAAACCCATCCTTTTTGCCTAAAGTATGTTCAGAGATTAACATCAATCAAGTCATTGAGTTGCCTGTTTTCTTCCCTAATCACACCAACAAATTGGAATATATGTTGCACAAACTCGATGTTCACAGACAGCTTAGATTTTATTTAGACAGAACAAAAGAGATTAGGAAATCAGATCAGCTTTTTGTCTTTTTTCTGAAGGCAGGAAAGGTGAACCAGTCGCCAAAACAACTCTAAGTGGCTGACAGATTGTATCACTTACACCTGTTCTTGTCATAACATGGCCTTGTCTAGTAAGGGGAAGGCTCATTGAACCAGAGCAGTTTCTACCTCTTCAGTCTTTCAAGCCAAATTACCTCTAGACAACATCTGTGCTGCAGCCACATGGTCTAAACCTCACACTTTTATAATTCATTACTAAGTGGATAAGTCCTCCAGGGACAGGGCTTCATTTGGTTCTACGGTTCTGAAGAGTGTACTTCCATGAGCCACCCAGGGTTAGGGTGCTAAGGACGCTACCCATCAGTGAAGAGTGAACGACAAGATTGAACAACTTCACATAAAGAAGTTATGTACTCACATAAAGAAGTTATGTTCTCACCATAAAGTTCCATGTGAGTTGTTCCATCTCGCCTTTATTCTCACGTCCCTCCCTCCTTCACCCTCCTGGCTGGCAGTTGACCTGGAGGCTGTCTTCATCCTGTTTTCTCACTGTGTCTTCATTCCTAGACAGAATAATTATAGTATCTCTATATGGTACGCAGCAAACAAGATCTGAGATAATTCCAGCAGTGCATTGTGGGATAAGGGGTTGGGTCTCGAGCTACTGGAAAACTTTGAGCTTGCTAGTCGGCCGTGTCGGAGCCGAGGATTGGCTCCGAACCCATCAGTGAAGAATGAAGGCAAGATGGAACAACTCGCATGGAACGTTATGGTGAGTACATAACTTCTTTTTTTTGTGAGGGGGGCAGTATTAGAACCTGTAGTTTTTTGCTGTACTAATTTTCGCTTGATAGAAGTTTTCTTGTCTGACCTGTTCCTGTCTCCTACAAAAAAAAAAAATAAAATTGTCATATATATTTCTTTATATATATATATATATATATATATATATATATATATATATACACATGTGTATATTATATTTCCTTCTTGTCTTTTTAGAGTGGTTAGCCTTTCTTCATAGCAGCTATAGTTTGTTAGCTTTCAGGTGTTTTCTCCATTATGTGTGTGTCTCTGTGTATTTGGTCATGGTGTCATGTCATGTGTGACAAGGCCACTGGATTTAAAAAATGTAGTGCTCGTGGGCATGAGATCCCTCCACAAGAACAATGTGTCTTTTGTTTTGAGGCTGGTCATCTTAATGTGGATTGTGAATTGTGTGTATCTTTTTGGACGAGGATGTTGGTAGACTGTAGGAACAAATTGGTTTTATACGGTCTTCTCCCAGCTCAAATGGGTAATTTGACCTCTCGAGCTTCTTTTTCTTTAGCTTCTCCTTTGTCCAAGTGTCCAGACAAGTCCAAGAAGGAAAGAGATTGAGAGAACGACAAGGAAAATGAGAAGGATAAAGGGTGGAAAGGAATTAAAAATAGAAAGAACAATCTAGAAAGATTTCTGTATCCAGATCTACATTTGGTGCATGCATCAAAGGCTCTGAGATTAATGAATCCAGCATCTCAACAAGAACCACAGCAATGGATCTGATCTTTGTACTCACCTTGTAGATTTTCTCTGGAGCTGGCACATCCTAGACTTCATTCACATATTTTCCAACAATGCAATTCAAGACCACCGGTCTATTCAGTTATCAAGAAGTCTGTCCAAAGCTGACATCAGTAGTATGATGAGGAAGTTTCTTTGGACAAAGATTCAAATGGGAGTCTTCTTAGCTCCCCATCCAGGGTTCATAGGTTAGTACTAGGCTAACTGCCCTTGCGAGCCATTTTAAGCCTAGCCAATTATCCCATGTGAGATTCAAACCCTGCACCTTGTGTTTGTAAGGCAAACACCTTAACCATTAGGCACCCTCCAAAAAAACCCTGCTGGGCCTGCCCCAACCAAGTCCCATCTTATTTTCTCCTTCCCCATTCCAAGCCTTGACTTAGGGTTCTTTGGCACTGAATGCATCCTGTGACAGATTCATGTCTGAGCTGACAGTTTCTTTAACTTCTACTACGTCTCCTTCCCTTATCCTTTTGACTCCAGCTCCATCAGAGCACAAAAGGTCTCCGAGACAAGGGTTCGTGGCTTGGGGGTGAGTTTGATGGTAAGGTTTTTGGAGACATCTCTTCCCCTCAGAGCATTCGCCTTGGGCTGCTTGGCTCCAATGTCAGTTTCAGAGCTTAGTCAAGCAGGAACAGGAAATATTCCTTCCGTAGGAACCTTGGGTCTGGGAGACCTTCCTCAGTTTTGACTTTGATGTTAGCATTCAAAGCTTTTGAAAAAGGCCTCCCCAGGTCCAGAGAGGAGATTCTTCACACTTGCTAAGCTCCAGTCCCGACTCCACCCCCAGAGGAAAGGCACAGGAAACATACATGCAAGAGAAGGCACTTAAACTTCTCTCAGAAGTTGATCACAGGAGACACTGGCTTGAGTTAAAGAGGTTCCCTAGGTCCCCCTCAGAAGATAATCCTAAAATTGATGCCCCATTTCAAGAGGAGTTAGTATTCTTGGAGGCATTTGTGGGTGGCTTACAATGCCTGGGTTGTTCTGCCCACTGATCAGCTCATTAACCTGATCTGTCAGTGCGCATAGAAGGATCCCGGTGTGATGGAAGCAATTCCTAAGAAACCTGACAAGATCGTAGTATCACCAGGAAATAGAGCTCACTGTTGCAAGCATCCCTTAGTTTATGCTGTGGCAGTGGCAGAGGTGGACACTAAGAAGGTGCTTTCCAAAGAGAGCACTTTTGTCTGTCCTTCTAACAAGGGTATCCTGGGTGCTGGACAGATATTGTAAGTGGACATAACACTTCAGAGATATTTATTCTCTGTGCACTAAATTACTTGATGTGTGAGTCATTTCCTCAGACATTTAACTAAGGAAGTTTCCAAGTCTCTCTTGAGTAGTGTGCTAGTGGAAGTCCAGAAGATGGTGTAGTCCCAGCATTCTACCCTTCAGTCCATATCTAATGTGCCCATGCGCCAACTTTCTAACATAATGGATGGCATGGCGAGAGCAGCAGGTACTGGCATTCCGATTCATCAGTATGCCTCTGTGCAACATTGTGTAAAGTTTTAAGATGTCTTTCATGAATGCCTCCTTTGATGGGCCAACACTCTTTGGACCCAAAGTCAAACAAATGCTATCCAAGAGAGAATAAAAGGGCAAGACTATCTGCTGTAGGGATTCATTTTTCCACCCCCCCCCACACCTGACTCCCCATCCCAAAGAACCTTCTCTGGGAACAAGAAGGGAGGAAAGAAGCTCTGGTTTTGAGAATGCCAGAATTTTGCCCAGAACACTTCTGATTATATAACCTCCATGGGCAGAGGGGGGATCAGATTCAATGGATGTCACCCTAGTAGTGAAAGTGGTCCACAAAATCATGGGTTTCAAGGTGCTTTAGCAAGAAGTCCTTTTAGCACTCCTGAATAGTGGCCCAACTGCCACATTCTGGAGGCAGTTGGGGCACTTATCTCTGGAACCCTCACCCCTGGCTAGCCATCCTGTAGGATTCTTGGGTGCAGAAGATAATCATCAGAGGCTGTGTTATTCCCTCCCTCCAACAAAAAGAAAACCCAGAGCATTCTATCTGGCTATAGGGATGTAGCAACAGAAGTCTTAAAGCTGCAAGAACAGAGAGTTATCCAGGAGGTTCCACCATACCAGCAAGGATCCAGAGTCTGTTCAAGGTTCTCTTTGGCTCTGATGAAAACAAAGGACTTCACAACCATCTTGGACCTAAGTCACTTAAACCAGTTTGTCAAACAGATGAAGTTCTGGATGGTTACAGTACAGTCCATCTTATCTCTATTGAGTAAGGAGGACTGGATATGATATGCTCAACACTCAACAGACTCACTCATGATGCTTATGGTGAAGCAGTCCAGAAGGTTTCTCTTCTTTCGGCCAGAAGCCAGCCATATCCAATTCAGAGTACTGCCCTTTTGTCTTGCCACAGCCCTGTGGGTGTTCAAATGCATTGCAGTTGTAATAGACTGTTTAAGGTTGCACAGATTCCAGATGTTCCCATATCTAGACAACTGGCTTCTTACCATCAATACCAGAGTTCAGCTGATGTAGTGCAGGTATTTCTTGTTTCAGTTCTCCTATCATATAGTCATCACAATAAATTTGGCAAAAAGTCAGCTGATTCCAACTCAGTCAGTAGAATTCATCTATAGTCACCTGCACACAATTCCCAGATAGCCAGACTCTGCAATCCAGAATACTGCTGTCTCCTCAGGTTCTTACATCAAGCAATCTCCCTGCGAGGCTTGTTCTTCATCTCCTAGGATCAGTGGCTGCATCTGTCAGTGTAGACTTGTAAGCAAGATATGTGCAGGTTTTTCAGTGGACCTTACCAATTCATTGATCAATTTTGCATCAGCCATTATATAGCCCAATTCAACTCACACAAGTCAGAATATGCCGTATTCAGTGGTGACTGAGCTCCCCATAGATTTCACTGGGTCAGCCATTCTCATTTGCAGCCCCATTGGCCACTGTGACCACGGATGCCTCCCTTCTGGGGAGACATTTCAAAGGGAAAATGGTCCAAGGCACATGATCCTGTACAGAGGCCAATCTTTACATCAGTATTTTGGTAATGAAAGTGATCTTGCTGGGGTTGCAGGCATTCCATTACTTTCTTCTCATAGGTGTGGTTTCCATCCAGATGGACAACGTGAAGGTGGTCTGGTACATAGGCGGGCGGAACCCATTTGTATCCACTATGTTGAGAGGTCTTGAGAGTTTGACAATGGGCAATGTCTTCTCCACACTTTCTGGTGGCAATACATATCCCAGGAGTACCAGTTTTATGGCAGACAGCTGAGTAATTCTGTTCTTCTGCCTAACAAGTATTCCCTCAATCAAACAGTGGCATCAGTGATTTTCTGCCATTGAAGACAGCAGTGCTGCAACCTGTTTTCTTTCTGTCTGAACACCAAATGCAGCAGCTACTTTGCCTTAGTGTACCCCCTGAGGGTCAGTCATTGAGGTATGCTGTGATCCACAAATTTCTTCCGGGTCTCCTGTACGCCTTTCATCTCGCAACCAAATTTCTTCAGAAAGCCATTTGATGCTAGGCAGTGATGATCCTCATTGTTCCCTTTTGGCCTTGACAGATTTGGTTGCCCTTCCTTTGGCCTCTTCTGATGCATCCACTATGGGTGCTGTATCCCTATACAGATCTTCTGTCCCATCCATCCGGCTGGTCTCTCCAGGACCTGAAAGCCCTAAAATTGACTGCAAGGTTCCTCTAATCCAGTGATGACCGAGGTAATCCTGAGGGCTCGAGTGAAGTCTGGTATCCCACCTGCGAACCAGAAGGTGAGAAGAATAATAAGAAACAGTATAAAAATTTTTTCCAGATAAAATCACTTTAGCTAGCAGATCTAGAGCACTCATCCATCTACCTGTTAAACTGAATAAACTACTAGAAACTTCAACAAGGGGTGTCTATTCCTCTCACAGGGAGGGTATCCGAGAGAGACAGTCTCCTAGATCTGCAAGCTAAAGTGATTTTATCTGGGCTAATCCTTTATACTCTGTCTCTAATTCTAGTGATAGCTAATGATGCCAGGCTTTCTGCTCAAGTTGTCAACATCTTGTTGCCTTTCAAAAAAATCTAACACAAGGTTTATAAAAGCAAGTGGAAGAGGTTCACTTATTGGGCTAACTCATATGGCTAAGACCCTTTTCAGCTCCACTATCTTCTATTTTGAATTTCATAGCAGGACTATTTCACAAAGGTGCTGATTTTTCTACCATTAAGGTTCAAATGACAGCCATATCCTATTTTCATACAAGGAAATTTCACCATTCTTTTGCTGCTTTGAAGTTATCAGAAGCCTTTATAAAGGGAATTTCTTGCTTAGACCTCCCATTAAGGATCATATTACTACTATCATCAAGCCACCTGTTGAACTAACAGCTTTATTTGATTTGAATTTCTTTTCTTAGAAAACTGTCTTTCTTGTAACCATTACTTCTCCCAGGAGAATTTTGGAAAAGCAAGCCTTGTCCTGCAAAACGTATTTGATCTTTCACGAAGATAGTATGTCATTACAAACTAATCCTAATTTTCTACTGAAAGTGGCATCTGAGTGCTGTTTAAAACACTCTTATTAATCTACCAGTCTTCTTTCCACTTTTATGTAGCAGAGGTAAATACATCTTAAAATTGTTGGATGTTCAACGTCAATTGAGATTTTACTTACGTTAAACCAAGGCAGTCAGGATGTCTGATAGCTGTTTCATTTCCTTCTGAAGAGTTAAGTTGGGGCAAGCTGTGTTCAAAGTTACCCTGTCCAAGTGGCTTTCTAATTGCATTACCTTTGTATACTGACAAAAAGACATTTTTCCTCATAGATGTAAAGTTAATTCAACTAGAGCAGTGGCGGCTTCACTGCCTTTTTCATAACAGCCCCATAGATGACATTTGTGCTGCAGCTACATGATCCTCACAGTCCATACTTTTGTGTCTCATTATCAACTGGAAGTACATTCAGGGTCTTGTCCACCAAACTTTGAAACATCCTTCCATGAACCAACCCAGAGATTGCAGTAGCTGAGGAATCTGTCCCAGTCATTGGGTCAGGCAGATAACACACCATGTTGTGTTCATCCATCTGGTTCAACATCCATCCCTCCTCCTGCCTTATCAGATTGTCATGTTTGCTTTTTAATGAACTGATTAGACCTGAACAGGACCTTCTGATATTATCAGACCTCTGTGTTGGTCTTTGTTATCCAAGTTTTTTTTTTTTTTTTTTGCAAGATTATCAGATATCTTTTCTTTTGGATCATATGTCAGTTTTCAGTTTAGAGGACACAAACTATCTGAGGTACTTCAGGGGAAGAAGGGTATTATGGGTAGGGGAGGAGCCTGAGCCCCAGATCCAAGAGCTGGAAAAGTTGCCGAGGACAGATGTTAGTCTAATCCAGTACACAGTCATTGAGCTAGATGGATAAAGATAACCTGGATCTAGCATTATGCCAAGTACGTAAATTTCCTATAACTAACTTGATAAACTGATGATAAAAACCTCATCACAACTGGCAGCAGTTTGGCTTTGTGAAGGGTAGATCTAGTTGAATGAATCTGGTTAACTTCAAAAGGTAACATAGGCTGTTGACATCATTTATGCTGTTCATAACACATACCTTGACCTGACCAAGGCATTTGACTCCATTCCCTAGGCTAGCGTCACTAGTGAGCTAAATGCATTACAAATGCATCCCTATTCTTAAATGGATATCCAGTTGGCTAAGTGATGGAGCCCACATGATTTAGATGGCTGGTGCTTCATCAGAGCGTATGAAGGTGACCACTGGTGTTCCACAAGGGTCAGTGCTGGAATCTCTATTGTTTGAAATTTACTTTTCTGATCTCCAGACCATGAACCTCTGTCAAACCAATTTTGTAGACAACTGCATGCTTTGAGTCATTGTCACATGTCCCTCTGACTCCCAGACCATTCAGCAAGAACTTACACTCATCAATATCTGGTGTATGTCAGCAAGTGTCATATTACCCTATTTGGTAGGAACCCCTCCTCCACAGTATACAATATAGACAATGTCCTACTTCAAAATGCAAATGCTTTTAGAGACCTTAGCACTTGGGTTGATAATTGCCTCTACTTTTTTTTTTTTTTTTTTTTTTTTTTTTGCAAACATTAGACATCACTTTTAATATATCCAGCCATTGTCGGTCAGCCATTAATATAGCTCATTCAAATACTGCCTTCTTTTAAACTTTGTTCCTCCTCTACATGTACCGGTCCCACATTTCCCATTTTTTCCTATGCAGTTTGATCCCGCCCTTTTCCAAAGATTCCACGTCCAGTTGTTTTATCTAATAGTTATTGGTTGTGTATAAAAACCTTCAGTTAAATGCACGTTACTTTATTTTATTTTATTTATTTTATTTTATTTTACATTTGTTGACCGGGCTAGTCCAGCTGGATATATGTCCATTTTCAGTGGAGGCCCGGGGAGAAAAGCTCCATTGGTTAAAACAAGATTAGAGAATACAAAAATATAACAAATAAAAGCATTAAGCATACAAGATATGAAGATTTTAATAAAAGTAATATACATGTAGGAGTAAAAAATCCATAACAAGATCATAAATTCTCTTGAAGAGTTTTTTTTTTTTTTTTTTTTTATAATTATCATATATGAGATTAGTTATATCTACAAAGATATGATGTCAAATGAAGTCAGTCAGGATACTGTAGTAGAGAAGGCGGTATTAAGGTAGAGGAAAGGAAGAAGGAAGGTTAGTCAGGGATGGTACAGGAGCAAAGCCAGTGTTTATTGAGATGAATTTCAAGTTGTTTTTTAAAGAGTGGAAGTGCCGGCAAAGAGGAGATATTTGATGGAAGGTTGTTCCATATTTTGCCAACTGAGTTGGAAAAAAAGGCTATTACCTGCAGAATTAATGGGTTTGGTAGTATTAACTAGTAGTTTGTCTGAAGAACAAAGTTGTTTTAGGTTGTTGTAGGGAGTCAAGAGATTACTGAGTATAGGTATTCCTATGAAATGTAAATTCTGTCTAGCCTAACCCTGTTTTTGTATCTTGGGGATTAATATGTGAATTCAATCCCAAACTCCTAGTATTGAATTCACATCCTCCATGCCAAATATTTTCATAAATTTATTTAAAAATCTTGCCTCCTTTGTTATATTTTCCTTTCTGGGACCCCTCCCCCGACACATCTTCACTGTTGCAAATCAAATTCCAGTCCCCCCACTTATAAGTAATATTCCTTGCTGAACGCTTATTTTTTTTTCTCTCAGAATGTTCTTAAGCTCCATTATAGCAGTTTTCATTGGAATATAAGTACATGCCAGTGTATTCCTCCTCCCTTGCCAGTACCCCCTTAGTACTACAAATGTACCATTGTCTCTTTTATCATCTTCTATTACTATTAGTGTTCCTTTTGCAATTAATATAAGTACTCCTCTCTTCCTTTGCCTCAGGTATTGTGCTGACTAACCATCCTGAAAACCTTTCTATATCAAATTCATATGTTCAGTTCTTTCCAGCTGCGTCTCTTGTAGCATAGCTGTTTTCATGCATAGGTTCATAGGTTGGTACTAGGCTATCAGCCCTAGGGCCTATACAAGCCTAGCCATAACAATTCCCTGGCTATTTCTACCCACACTATTTACATTTTTTAATGTACTTCATAGGCCAGATTCAATAAAGCCTACATCAAGTGTACACGATATGTATTCAAGAACATTCTTATCACATTTTTGTGCTTTCTAGTAAGCTTACTGTACGTGTGCATGTAGTCTGCACTTTTTTTCCAAACATCTTTATTAAATTTTCACATATGACAAAGGCAATCTTACTTTTATATAAATGAAAAAACATGCAAAATGGTACCATTTTAGTTGCAGTTTGCATCACAGACACCATTGAAACAACTGTAGTTGCAAGCATTATACATCACTTATAAACCATTCAGTCATTGTCAGTTTAGCATTATATGGCTCATTCAAATCCTGCCTCTTAAACCTCATTCCTGCTCTGCATATATTGTTCCTACAATTCCCATTTTTTCCTATGTAGTTTGCTCCTTCCCTTTTGTAAAGATCCCAATTTAAGTTTTTTTTATATCTGTTACTATATTCACTACTTCTAGTAAAGTGGGTCTAGACTTTGATTTCCATTTTCTAGTAATTGCTGTTTTGGCAGCCACCATAATTAGACTCCGCAAGGCTTTACTATGTCTAGGCAGTTCTGATTCTGCAGCATAACTCAAAATCATCTCCTCAGTCAGTCCAATCTGCTCACCCAGCATCTCTGACAGTGCTGTCTGCGGGAAATCCCAAAAGTCTGCCAGCTCATTACACTCCCAAAAAATATGTTCCCAGCTACCACTTTCTCGACTGTCGCACCTCCAACATTTGCTATCTACCTGATGAAAAATTCTTTGGAGTTTACTTGGGGTATGAAAATACCTATGTTAACACTTCCAGGTAAAAATCCTAAGTCTTCCAGACTTTGTTGCATATATGGGAGATAACATATATCCCCTCATTGTCTCTCTGTGAATTGCTTATCCAATCTGTCTTCCCAGTCCTTTCTAAGCTCATGTAATTGATTCTTATAAATATCATGCAATATTTTATAAGCTTTACTAATTATTCCTTTTTAATGGCAGCTTCTGTTCTAGATTCTGTTAAGAACTCTGTAATTGCTTGACTTTCATTTAGGAGCCCCTTATTTCTATCTCTTTGCCTATAGTCTATCAATTCTTGATAGGGAAGGCAATCTCTAACCTGTAGTCTAAATAAATTCTTGGCTTCCTCCCATTCTATTACATTTCCCTTTCTAGTTATTTGCCCCCAATACCTTGGTTCCTTTGCCAGTTTTCTCCAATAAATTCCAGCCCCCCTTTGCCCATATTATCTATATCCCTGACCACAGTCATACCTATTGTCAAAATCTCTCTTCTCTCTTCTAGTGCTGGTTTGGTTCTTAGAATACTCCCTGCTATTTTATGAATATAATATTCTGTATGATTTTGATTTTTGTATTATCTTCTGTTTTGTGTCTTCCCACATATCATTAGCTGCCACCACAGTCTCGTTTCTAATCCATACTCTTAAATACTTCATTTTGTCATGTCCCCATAAATATGGATAATGTTGGACCAATTTGTGTGTGGATACCTAATTTACCGCTATTGCCTTTGTTTTAGCTTCATTAATTTTTGTATCCTGAGAAGATTTGAAACTGTCTTAAAATGTTCCACAACACTGTAATGTCCCTTTCTGGGTTTGTCATGTATAAAATATCATCTGCAAATAAAGCCAGCTTTTCCTGACTACCATACCAGTTATATTCTTGAATTTGAGTCCCTTATTTTCTTTGCCAGTGGTTCCAAATGTAATGCAAACAGCAAAGGGGAAAACTGACAACCCTGTCTGGTTCCTCTACTCAAGTAGAAATTATCGGACAGGACCCCACCCACTTTAATTCACACCGGCGATCCCTCATATATTCTTCTAATCAGCCTTATTGTATAAGGAAAAGCAAATGCTTCTATTGCCCTGCTCATAAAGTCCCAGTGTACTCTGTCAAATGCTGTCTCTACATCAAGAATCTCCAATAGAAGTGGTACTTACTTGCATTCTGCTGCCCTCGGGAACATCATTGTTCTGTTAAAGTCGTCAAATGTTTGCCTCCCCTCCAAAAACCACACTGATCCATATCTATCAGTTTTGGTATAACTTTTGCCATTCTTTTAGTCATTATAGAAATACACTTTATAATCATGGATGTTCTTCGTTCCACATTGCTGCAGTCCTTACTATTGGGTAGTCCGCTGTCCAGTCGGCCCGAATACCAGAGTATATGGCTGACGTCGGTCAGGGCGCATTAGACTGACGTCAGTACGTCAGGGTACTAATGCGCATGACCGACGTCATATCCTCAGTCTTTTTTGCCGCATGGTCCGATGCAGAAGCAGTTTTGCGAGTGCAGGTTGGCGTTCTGAAATATTTCCGAAGCCGGAGTTTCAGACCGAATCAGAGTTGGCTAGGTACCCCGTTGGGGAACATTTTGGTTTTTTCTTGCTTCTGTATTTAACCGGATGTCAGAAAAAGTGAATAACTGTATTTCTTGTGGGAAACAGATACCTCATAGGGATTACCATACCTTGTGTATACCTTGTTTAGGGCCTGAGCACGACGTTGTTGGATGTCGCTCTTGTGCTAGGTTTAACAAACGCACTATTAAGAGACGGTTAGACTGTGCCAGGTTAGTGTTTGGGAAGCGTTGCAATTATAAAATGCCGTCGGATGCTCCGACGCCCGCTTCGTCCAAGAAGCGCAAGGACAAAACAGCGAAGCCTAGGGTTGATGAACCGGCAGTCCCGGACGTCGGTTCTTTAGAAGGCTCAGTGGAGCCAGAGGTTTTGCCAGGAGTTTCTTTGGAGTCTCAGGCAGAGACTTTACTGTTACAGGATGTGCCTTCTCAGGAGGTAGGCCAGGCTGAGGGGGCTTCTCAGGTAACTGTTCTTCCCTCTCTTCCCAAGGTAGTTAGAGCCTCTCCTTCTGTTGCCAAAACTTCTTTGAGAGGTAGGCCAAGTTCAGCTTCAGTGGGGGCTTCTCCTAGCATTTCAGGTTCTGTGCCTAAGAAACATATGCTTAGAATGGCAGAAGATTTGATTACTATGATTAGAGGTTCTATGCCCCCTCCTGATAAGAGGCCTAGGGTGGAACCGGAGTTTGATAGTTTTGAACAGTGTTCAGAGGCTTCTGAGTCTTCTGCGGAAGATTTGCAGGAGTATCCTCCTTATTCTGATTCTGATGTGGATGATTCCACTCCTACAGCTTCTCCTCCTGAGGATTTCTCATTTTCAGAGACTCTGCATTCCATGAGGGAGCACTTTAAATGGGAAGGCCAGGATTACTCTGATTCCAGGAAAAGGCTTAGGGAATTCTTGTTTTGCCCCAGCATAGGCCCTTAGCTATACCTCCTGTGGTGAATGTGATTGAAGATGTATTTGCAGAGGCTCCCCTGAACCCTGATTGTTTGCCTCCTGCTCCTGTTAAACCTGATAGGTACTATAGGGTGCCTGAAGCTCATAAGTATCTTTTAAGAGTCCTAGGGCAGACCCGGAAACTGTTTCTCAGGGACCTAAAGGTGTTAAGGCCTCTGTGGTTAAAAACCCTGTTCCCACTGATAAAGAGGCAAGGGCTTTGGATAGATGGGGAAAGAAAGTGTATACTTCTTCCACTTTAGCCATGAGGCGTTGAATTGTCAGTTTCACATGCTTAAATATCAAAATTATCTCCTTTCACAACTGAAATCTAAGGTGGATGCTTTGGCGGAAGGTATTGAGTGTAAAGAGTTGCTGGATTTAGTTCATGTGTCTGAACAAGTGGGTAAGCATTCTTTGCAATGTGGTTTTGATGCTGTACAAGCCTCCTCGAGGGTGGCTGCCACTAGTTCTGTTCTTCGCAGGCATGCCTGGTTGAGGGATCAGAATTTAGCTGAGCATGTTAAGACAAGGATTTTGGATGCTCCTTTACAGTCTGATGTGTTGTTTGGTTCGCCTGTGGAAGCAGTTTTAAAGAAAATGGAGGACAAAGCTAAGTCTATGCAAACTGTTAAAGATTTTTTTGCAGGTGCAGCCACCGAAGTTTAGTAGAAATTGGCCTACTAAGGGATGGACATATCCTGCTTATGATTCCCAGTCTAGGGGTAGGTCTAGACGTGGTAGGGGCAGAGCTCAAGGTTCTTTTAGGCCTAGAACAGGGAGTTCACCTGCTCAGACTTCTGGTGAGGGCAGGGGTCAGTCCTTTCGTAAACAGACCCAATGACCTGCCTTTTCAGCTGCCAGTAGATTCTCGCCTGGCAGCTCCTTTGGGAGGAAGACTGTCTCTTTTCAAGGAAAATTGGGATTTAATTACTCAAGACAGATGGGTGTTGGATATCATTCACCACGGTTACAGGTTTTATTTCCATACATTGCCCCTTTCAAAGGCATGCCAGACGTTCCTCCTCCACAAAGGAAAGAGGCTCACAAGCAAATTTCTCAGTTACTCCAAATAGGGGCCATTCAGCCAGTCCCTGTATCAGAAAGGGGCCTAGGATTTTATTCTCGCCTGTTCCTAGTACCAAAGAAGGGGAACACGTGGAGACCAATTTTGGATTTATCTATCCTCAACACTTATCTGGACATTCCCAAGTTCAAGATGTTGACGTTACAACAGCTTTTACCTCTGCTGGGCAAAGATCACTGGATGGTAACTTTAGATCTCAAGGAAGCTTACCTTCATGTGCCTATAAGACTGAGTTGCAGGAAGTATCTGCGTTTTCGAGCTGGAAATTCTCATTATCAGTTCTCTGCATTGCCCTTTGGCTTATCTACTGCGCCCAGAGTATTCACAAAGGTTCTGGCTCCAGTGATAGCTTACTTCAGGCTAAAAGGAATTCAAATCTATCCTTACTTGGACGACTGCCTGATTCTGGCACAAGAAAAGGAAGACCTTCTACAGCATCTGGAATATGTTATAGCAGTGCTAAGATGCCTAGGGTATTCTGTGAACGAAATAAAGTCCAGTCTAGTACCCTCTCAAGACATGTGCTTTCTGGGTGTGAGACTGAATACAGCAGCCCAGATGGCCTTTTTAACCCCGGACAAACAAAAGAGTCTATCACTTTACTTCCATCAACTATCTCATCAGTCCGTGCTGACTGCAAGGACAGTCCTTCAAGCATTAGGGTTCATGGCATCTTGTATTCTGGTGCTTCCCAATGCCAAACTGCATATGAGGAAGCTACAATGGTATCTCAAAATGTATGGACACAGCACTGCCAGGATTTGGACACTGTCATTCAAATAATACCTTGCCTTCAAAAGAATTTTTGTGGTGGGCTCAGGAATGTCACCTAAACAAGGGACTCTCTGTGACCCGGCCAGAGGCGAGTCAGATTTTAACGACAGATGCCTCGGACATTGCTTGCCGAGCTCATCTGAATGGAAAGTGGATACAAGACAAGTGGCCTGCCAGACTACAGCATCTACATATCAACATGAAGGAGATGTTAGCAGTCCAGTTTGCATTAATGGCTTTCAAGGAGTTACTTCTTCCAGGGCAGGTGTTGATTCTAACAGACAACACAACTGTCATGTGGTACATCAACAAGCAAGGGGGAACACATTCTTATCCTCTATGCAGGCAAGCAATGATTTTATGGGAGACTGCGCTAAGCTTGCAACTAACTCTTCAGGCAAGGTTTCTGCCGGAGCACAGAACTCCTTAGCAGATGTGTTAAGCAGACAAATCATGGATCCCCACGAGTGGAAACTGGATCTTCATGTATTTCAGAAATTGACAGTGTCATGGGGAACTCCAGACATAGATCTGTTCGCTTCTCCACTAAACCACCAGCTGCCAAAGTTTTGCACAAAGGGGTTTCATCACACAGCTTGGAAAGTGGATGCTCTGTCTTTCAGTTGGAAAAACCTTCATGTGTATGCCTTTCCACCTCTGCCTCTTCTTCCAAAGGTGCTATTAAAAGTCAGACAAGACAAGCCAAGGATGATTTTGATAGCTCCAGCTTGGCCTCGGCAACACTGGTACCCACTACTAAGGAGTCTGGTAAGGAAGCCTCCATGGCCTTTACCTTTGATTCCTCATCTGTTATCTCAGAAGGACGGTCATCTGCTCAATGTCAAGCTTCACTCTCTTCATCTAACAGCCTGGCATATTCTGTGTTGAAACACAGCAGGTCTCAACTTCCTCAACAAGTTTTAAATGTGATTATGGAAGCTAGAAGACCTAGTACAAGGAAAGTGTACGCAGAAAAATGGAAGAGATTTTTATTTTGGAGTACAGCAAAGAATTTGGAGATTTCTGAGCCTAATTTGAGTGTGGCTCTTCAATATCTTACTGAGTTATTGGACAAAGGTTTGTCCTTCTCTTCCATTAAGATTCATGCTGCAGCAATTTCAGCTCACTATGATTGTGACCCACCATTGTTTTCGCATCCTTTGTTCAAGCAGTTTCTTAGAGGGGCAAAGAATATAAGACCCCACGTAGAGCTCCTACTCCTGCTTGGGATCTCAATTTTGTGTTGGAAAAACTTACTCTACAACCTTTTGAGCCTCGGCTACTGCTGAATTGAAATACTTGTCATGGAAGACTGCTTTTCTGTTGGCTATTACTTCTGCAAGAAGGGTGTCTGAGTTGCAGGCCCTTATGGCAGTAGAGCCCTTTTGATTTTCCATAAGGATAGGGTATCATTACGTACTAATCCTTCCTTTATGCCTAAGGTGGTTTCTAGTGTGGCTTTAAACCAAACTATTCATTTGCCTACTTTTTATGCAGACCCCCAAAATAAAGGGGAAAAGATTTTGCACACTTTAGATGTACACAGGCAATTGCGTTATTATTTAAGCAGGACTAAGGATTTTAGGCAGTCTCAGCAGTTGTTTGTTTCTTTTGCTTTGAGTTCAGGGCAAGCCTGTGTCAAAACAAACTATTTCTAGGTGGATTGGGTTTTGCATTGCATTTTGTTATTCCCATCATGGCAAGGAGATTCCAGCTGGGATTAGGCCTCATTCCACTAGGGCTACTGCCACTTCAACAGCATTTCTAAGGGGGGTGGCAACTAAGGATATTTTGGAGGCGGCTACTTGGAGTTCAGTGCATACTTTCTCTAAGCATTATCACCTTCCTATCTACTCTAAGTCTAGGGCTGGTTTTGCCACAGCTGTTTTGCAAGGCATGTTGTCAGCTCCTACTTCTTTATGATTTGCCAGCCTCCCTTACCTCTGCTTTGGGATTCTACCCAATAGTAAGGACTGCAGCAATGTGGAGCGAAGAACATAGTACAGTTTTGTACCTACCATAAATGTAGATGTTCGAGGATCCACATTGCTGCAGTCCAATTTACCCTCCCTCCTTCCCCTCTCTGTTTAGGGGTGGTTGTGTAGGTGAGGTTATATGCTGATATTTTTGTATATATTTTTGTATATATTGTACATATTTTTGGTGCAGGTATTTTGGGCCTTGTCTTTTTAGGGTCTTCTGACATCTGGGGCAAGAAAAGACTGAGGATATGACGTCGGTCATGCGCATTAGTACCCTGACGTACTGACGTCAGTCTAATGCGCCCTGACCGACGTCAGCCATATACTCTGGTATTCGGGCCGACTGGACAGCGGACTACCCAATAGTAAGGACTGCAGCAATGTGGATCCTCGAACATCTACATTTATGGTAGGTACAAAACTGTACTTTTAGTATTGAAATGGGCCTGTATGAAGCTAGATCCAATAAATCTTTACTCTCTTTTGGGTATCACCGTTACCACTGCCGTCTTCCAGGATGCTGGTACTTCCCCTCCACTTAAAATACTGTTAAATAGTACTTTCCAGATCTTTATCAGTTTTTTTCCCCATATAGTCTGCACTTTGTGGTAACCTTTATGAATCCCTGCCAATGTTTAAAGCTACAAAAATATCAGTTGGAAAACTAAAATTTGGAGGAAGAATGTGCAAGTTATGTCTGTGTTGTCTGTTCACGCAGAATGGTATACACTTAGTATAGTTGATATTGAATCCTGGGGGACTAGTCTGTCTTTTTTGTATTTGTCTGTGAGACCATTAATGTTTAAAGACATTATAGAAACAGACATATTCTTGAGGGATTATTATTCTCACCTTTTATATATAATAGCTTTTTTGTTAAATGTCTAGTTCCAGTCTTGTGTTACATGCATGGACAGTTTGGTGGGCAAATCTTTTATACAATTATTTCTTGTCTTCTCCATTTGAACCTATGTCACATCTTGCAGACCTTTTTGTTTTATTGAAAACCCTCAAACATACACACCACCAGTCCTCCCTAAAACCTTTTAACTTAACACACAAAACTATGTACATAATACGAACAAAATTTCTGAACTCGTAGCTACACCCACAGGCTAGAGACAAATGTTTTTTCCTGCTAAGACGCATGGTACTGCCTGTGCTACCTGTTTTTTTTCTTATCTATATAGCTCTCCCAGTTGAGGCAACACTTGAATGCTTTCAGTAAAAATTTCTCCAAGCCATTTCTCTTTATTAGATTGTCTTTTGGTGACATGCAAACCAGACACAAACTGACACAGATACCTTGTTTACCGGAAAAAAACCTTATAATATTCAATATTTTTCATTTATTTGCTTTGTAGTAAACTTGTTGATAGATAAAGCCAAGGGCCTTCACCCAGTCATTTCCCTATGCAAGTATGAGAAAAAGCACACTAATGTTTCTTTTGTCATGCTCTCTTAACCAGACCTTTCCTTTCTTCCTTTTTTCTACCTTTACATTGCAGTGGCTGCAATTCTTAAAACTGTAAAAGGAAAAAGAGAGAAGGGAGAAAAAGAAAAAAAAACACCTGTTTATATTCGTATCCCCATCACATAAAAAAGACTGAGAAAACTTTACATTATAGCTTGCTAAGAAAGTCATGCAGCATTTAAATAGTACCATTAAGAAAAAAAAAAAAAAACAAACTTGTTTTATTTAGGGTTAACTTTCTCACTCCTTCTCTCCTCTCTGAGCAGTTCTCAAAAGATTAATGACATAAAGTAGTGCATATGCCTTAGTCTCCCCTACAAGTTTAGCAAAATCCACAAAAATCTAATATTTCCAATCCACTTATTTTGCATTGTTTCACAAGTATAATTGTTGCTATTTAATCCCACATTTGTCATTTTCTTACCAATTTTATTCTCTGAACATTAATAACAAGAAGCAGGGTATATACTTTAAAGTATCCTACAAGTTTAACAAAGTCTTGTTCTGTCATGTTTCACAAATATAATGATTGCTTTGTCATGCCACTTTTGTTGATTTCCATGTTACAAGCTTTAATCCTGGTCAACTTTGTCTCCCAATTCCTGTCTCTGTTTCACTTCCAATGTATTCTCCATTCTTCTAGTCAACTTTTATGTTTTCTTTCTTCTCTCAGGCATTTTGTTTCATAGGCTCAGTCCCTCTATAGTCCTTATCACCAGTTGAACATGCAGCAGAACCTCCTCCTGTTTCACAGCTCACCCTTTGTTAGACAAAATGTTTGTATTTCCTCCTTGGCATGTACTTCATCAAAAATTATTTTGTCCCTCTAGGGAAAAAACACTTTGAAGATGGCTGGATACAGCAGTTTGAATCTCAAGCCTGCTTTTCAACATTCCGTAAATAATGGAATATATTTACTCCTCTGCCTGGTGTACACTGAGTAGTCATTCTCTACAAACACTCTACTGTCTGTCACTTTTAGCTCTTTTTCCTTCTTCCACAATTTTGTCAGAATCAACTCCTTCTGCCAATAAGACTGCATGTTTACTATTAAAGGTCTAGGTTGTTTTCTAGTAACCAGATTTGGAGCAAACACACAAAGTGCCCTTTTAATTAAGTTCCCATTGTAGAATGCCAATCCAGTTGGTTATTTGTCCTTTCATAAAATTAATACAGTCTGTTCTTTCCAACTTCTGTGGTACAACATAAAATCTCAGGTTTTCATGACGTGCTCTGTCCTCTAATTCTATTATTTTTTAAACATCTTTTCTTGTGTAGTCTGATATTCAGACAGCCTTTTCTTCATTTCCGCCTCTGCGTTTTGCAGTTCTGTCACCTAATCTGAATATTTGTTCAAAGCTTCTTCCATTTTTCCAGCTTTTTATTGTTTGTGTTGATATACTCCATCAGGGTTTCGTTTATTTTAACAAGGTCTATGTGCAGATGCTTTATACTCTCCTCTAGGTTACTGGAAGTTGTGTGTGGAACTTGCACTGCTTCCTACTGAAGAACTGCAGTACGCCTCCCAGTCTGTGTTTTTTCTCACCTTTTATAGATGATTTTCCTCCAGGTCCTTTATATTTATTTTTTCCTGGAATCCAGGCAGTGCACCTACTGGCCAGTTACTGAAATTTACCCAGAAATTTAGGACCACTGGCCTTTTCTGCAAGCTTCTTTTTTCAGACTGGGAAAGCCAGAATTAAGCTGTTACATTATGCAGCCATCTAGGAAGTTCAGTAATTGCCTCCACTTTAATCGTGTAACATTTGTCAGAAAGTCCTTCTACATGGTGCAGCTAATTGTCAAGGGAACATATTCCAGATCTAGGGAGGTCATTATTTGGCACTGATTAGGTAAATTATTAAATAAAACATCCCCTTTGGGATGTACCATACTAGATATGGAGCAAACTAGAAAGGCCCAAAAGGTTCCTAACCAAGATCATCACTGGCTTAAAATCACTAAGCTACCAGAAAAGACTAGAAGCACTGTTCCTATACTCAGCATATTATAGACAGTTTAGGGAAATGTCTGTCTTGCCTTGCCTTGCCTTCTGAGCCATCACAGACAAGTGATCCTTTATCTTTTGTATGTCCAAAAATGAAATACTCCCACTGTTACTAGCACAAAGGATCTAAATCTAAACCAGTTGATAAGTAAAACACTGTGGAGAGAGAAGTCCATTATTCAGCAGCTTCCTTACCTCTGCAGATTAAGCAGTATGATATCTTCCTTTAGATGGGGCCTGGATGATTCAATGGGTATTCACAAATTCATCCTGATCTTGACTGGCCTGACACTTCTTGCGAGAGGAGATGCTTTCTAAGGGTAGGCACTGGCAAACTGTAAAATGGTCAAATGACTCAATTGCCTTGATTTTCACATGATTCCACATACTGTGGAGTGCCCCCCTCCCCCCAGAGAACCAATTATTTGGAATTTTATTTGTTCAGTTCGAGCAGTTATGGGTTTTATGAGCTTGGTCCTGAACAGAGTACAGTTTCAACCGTTTAGAATAGCTTTGGTCTTTAGGTTGTCACAGAAAATGTTTGTTTCAGCATGGTTCGATAGAAGTGCATAAAGGATAAAACATGTAATAAGTACGTACTTCCAGTTACATACACCTCATTTTGTAGGGATTCTTTGATTTTTTTTTCTGGTATTTAAAGAGGCTTGTGTAGCTAGAATAGGTGATATTTCATGATATAAGTTCTGTTTTATTTTTTGTATTTATTTTGACAATGACTAAAGATCTGTGTTATTCTGCTTACCTGTACTTCTGACCATAATGTGTGTTCTTTATATTTTTTGTTTTGTTTTGTAGTACCTTTCAGGCCAGGAGTGGTACCGACAGCAAGCATTACGGGCTGTAAACCAGGCCATTGGCAGAGTAATACGCCATCAGAATGATTACGGTGCTATCTTCCTCTGTGACCACAGGTGACTGTTCTGTTGACCATATGGTAGAAATAGATTGTAAAATTTGTCTTTCATAAATTTACATTTGTGTTTATTATCGAAATGAAATGTCATTCTGCTTCATATTTAAATGATCAGTATGCCTGAGTTGCAGTAATGATGTGTTAATTAATCTACTATTAATCATTAATTTACTCGTGATGAGTATTGGTCTTAAGTGTTGCTCAGCTGTACTACTAAAGTCATAAATTAGGAATGTATTGATTCTTACAGTCACATTTTACTACCAATATTCTTTTTTCTTTAGCTGGTTTGACAATGCCACAACCCCCTTGTAGCAAGTGACAATATGTACATATTCTGGGTTATCAGGACCTTAGAATGTGATGATCTCTTGTGATTGCACATTCATCATAGCTTTTTCATTCAGGATAGAGGATATACCTCCATTCTGAAAGCACAATTGACTCTGGCAATTTAAGTGTGGCTGAAATGTCGTGGTATTCTCCACTTTGTCTTTTAGTCCTTCCCATTCCTGTAAAGTTCATCTTCAGCCATAATGGTGACACCCCTAGAGAGGCTTCACATGACAGGGATCCCACTAATTCTTCATACTTTGGTAGACTTGGCATTCCAATGTTACGGATTAATTGTTTCCTGCCTTTTCTTATATGAAAGGGAAGTAGGATTAGTAACTGACTGCAGTCAGGTCTCCAGAGAGGTGCTTCCTTCATGACAACATCTGTCTGTAGTCATGTCTTCAATATTATGCCTCTCCTTCATTGTTTTCTTTTTTTTTCATAAACAGCTTTGTTTATCATATTGTTAAATTTGTAACATGAACTTGTATACTTTAATAACAATGAAAAAAAATCACAATAACCCCTTCTATTTACCATATACATGCATTATGTATGCAGTGCATTAGAGCATAGTCATACACTTTTCATTTTCTACCAACCTACTTATTTTAGTCCTCTGCTTAAGTATTATTTTAGCGTTCATACATTCGTATGTAAGTGGCTAGCTGTCCTAGCAGGCTATTTTAAGCCTAGCTAGTTTCCCTTTTTGTGCTTGACTTAAACTAACCCATTTTTGGCCTTAACCAATCCCATGTTCGATAGTGAGAATAACAGGTATCATGCCATAGATAATTTGTGGGAACCTATGCATGGGATAAAACATTTCTGAGCTGCCTTTGTCCATTAGGATTACAGGATGCAGTCCTGCTCTACATTTTCTGTTTCCCATCCATAGATCCAAATTCCACTTGAATGTGGACAGGGAAAAGCTTTGTTTTACATGGATAAGGAGTTTGTTCCAGAGCAGTGGCATCCTCTGTGAAATAAACCTGCCCCTCCAAACAGTCTTTTAATGTTGAAGAGGTGGCTTAGATCTGAGTTTTTCTGATGCCATTTGACTTGCTGATGTCCAGTAAATCTATCAGTATTGGGTCAGAGGATGCCTTGTATGGAATCTGTAGAATAGGATTTGAGTGTTTCCATGTAGGACATATTGTTAGACTTTGCATCCTTTTAACAAAGGTTCTCTGTGCTTTCTAGTTGTTGCATGTGTCTGGACAGATACATGCCTAAGGGGTCATTACACTCAATGACTGGGAAAGTGAGGAGACAATGACATCCCTAGATCTTGGCACAATCCGTTTGTTTGTTTATAAGCTGCAGTGGAGAAAGAATTATGACAGTGAACACATCTTGGTCGAAAGTTAGGTCACATCCACTTAGGTTCCCCAATTCTGAACAATTGGGTCAACTCTTGGGAGCATGTTATCGATCCCTGGGTTAGATTACTTCACAAAGGATATTTTACTGCAATTTTTGGCATTTCGTTTCATCCATGATTTTGGCACCAGTTAGTGATTTGGGACAAACCTTCCTACAGGAAGGCTAAATTAAATCATTTAGGGATTCAGTGACTGATTCTAGCATGCAGTCAAACACTAACTTAGCCAGTGCCCTTTGGTGCTGGCTTTTACTTCAGAGAAGTAGATGCCGAACAGGAGAGGTCCTGGAGCATTAACTTCCCCTATTTTGATTTCATGTGTCCAAAAGGGTTTATTCTCAATTTATTTAGTTTTTCTACAATGCCTGATTGGGTGATTGTTTCAAAAGCTTTGGCTAGGTTGAGGTATGCGGGTAAGTAAAGCCTTACAATGTCTCATCCATTTTAATTTTTACCTTCATCCATTGGTTTGGTGACCTTTTCAAAAAAGTCAACCAAGTTGAGTAAGCATGACTTGCCCTTCTGTGAATCCAAACTGAGATGGGTCTAGCATTGGAGTTTCCATGTGTCCTTATTGATTAGTTCTATGATAAGCCTTTCCATGATGGTCAGACTTATGGATTTTGAGGTGTGGCTAAGTCATGCTTCATGCTATTTAAGATGCATCTAGGGGAGATTGTGAGGATCTAACAGAAATTAAATTACTTAGCCAAGCAAGATTTGACAGAAATTAATTTCTGTGTATGTGCCCCGTCTTTTAATGATCCCAGCTCTAGATATTTTACAGTCTTTAAAAATATTCAGTACTTCATTTATAGCTGATTTCATGTTTGATTTCCACTTTCATGCAATTGCCTTTTTAGCTACTAACAACATTAAACGTACTAAGACCTTACAGTGTCTCAACATTTTTAAACCTGGACACCAACTCGGATAACTCCACAAATTCCAAACAATGTGTTCCCACATTTCCCTGTCATTCCCTTCACATCTATAGCATCTGCTTTTTGCTTGAGGGGAAATGTCAGAAACCTACTTAGAGTATAAAAGTACCTGTTTAATTATTTTCATGCAAACATCCTAAATCTTTTCGACTTCATAGCATACTTAAGGGCTTACATTTCCACCCATTGCCTTTTTTGTCATTCTAATCCTCCCTCCCAGTCTTTTTAATATCCCGTTTTCTTTTTTAATAATTATCAAGTAACAGTTTATTTGCCTTATTAATTATCTTAATAGCATCTTCTGCTCTTGATTCCACTAAAACCTACTAGTCTTTCACTCTGATCTCAGTCTTTCTTTTTCAATATTCTGCCAGTAATCCTGGATATGAAGTACATTCCTTGACTTGCATGGCTTCTTCCCACTCTGTCACTTTTCCCTTCCAACCTATTGTTCCCAGTCACTTGGCCTCTTGTTTAGTTTCCTCCAGTTACTTCTTACTATATCTTACCTGTTTTTCTTTGCCTTTAGTTATATGTATTCCTATCTGAAAAGTCTCTTTTCTCCATTCCCTCGCTGGTTTGTCTGCTACAATAATTGTAATATTCTGTTTATTTTTCTTCTCCTTTTGGGCTTGCTTTTAAAGCCCTAATCTCTCTGCATCCCTCAAGCTTCCACTTTGATCCATCATTATCTTTTTCCACTTTGATCTGTAGCCATCAGTCTCAGTTGTGCAGCTTTAAAGTATCCTTTCTAATCAGGTAGTCCTAAACCACCTTGTTCAATAAGAAGAATGTCATCTTACTCAATTTCTTCAGCTATTTTATTAGTTATCATCCGTAAAATTTCTTCTGGCTGGTAAACATATGCTTGATCTATGTACAGTACTGAAGGAAGTAAACACATTTTTGCTTCCTTTACTTTACTGTCCATGTCCATAGCCATAAGTTTCTGTGTTCTTATTTTTTAACTAATTGTCTGCTTGGTCTCTTCCTACTTAACCATAGCTATGGATAAGTAGGAAGAGACCAAGCAGACAATTAGTTTAACCCATCCCCATAAATATAGGTACTGTTGTACCAATTCATTGGTGAACTAGGATTTGTCAACTGCAAGATATCCACAAACAAACCTAGTTTTTCTTGGCCATCACACCAGTTACATTCCTGAATTTTGGAGTCCCTTATCTTTTAGCTATAGATTCCGAGTGTAATAACAAATAAGAGGGAAACCAGTGTCATGGTACAGAGGGATAAAGCCAGGACTACGCTGTAGGTGACCCAGGTTTGATTAGCAGTCCAGGTGTCTTAGGTGCTGGCAGGAGTGGATAAACATACCCATCCTGGGTGGAAGGACAGAGGGGAATCAAGCACAATTAGACTT